>NC_053389.1:555593589-555674813 GCF_905171765.1 Bufo bufo | reverse complement strand
CTTACTTAGTTGAGCTAAGGGAGATTCTGTTGTAGGTAGAGCCAAGAACCTTATCTCACAAGACGAGTTTGACTTTATGTACCCCAAGCATCCAGTCATGGCCACGTTTTATAGTCTCCCTAAGGTCCACATGGGCCTTAGACCACTCAAAGGGAGACCAATCGTGGCCGGTATAGGGAGTATTGGACAAAACATAGGAGTGTATATTGACCAGATATTGATGCCATTTGTCGTTGCACTCCCGTCTTTTACTCGTGACACCATGGATCTCCTAAAGCGGGTAGAAGGGATCTGCATTGATGATAACTCTCTGTTAGCCAGTGTGGATGTGGAGGCTCTTTATTCTTCCATACCACACGAGGCTGGATTGAAGGCAGTGAGTTATTACCTGAGCATGCGGGGGCAACAGTTCATGGAGCACAACGAATTTGTTTTACAGTTGCTCATATTTTTGCTCACACATAATTTTTTTATGTTTGACGGTCGCCTCTACCACCAGCTCAGGGGCACGGCCATGGGTTGTTCCTGTGCGCCGTCCTATGCCAACCTGCTCCTGGGCTGGTGGGAGACTACCACCGTCTTTGGCGAGGGTGAGTCGATGACCGGGCCCATAACATTATGGGCCCAGTAAATTGACGATATTCTCATAATTTGGAACGCCAATGCACTGGAATTCAAACTGTTTGTGGACTCTCTCAATGACAATGCTATCGGCCTCCACTTTACCTATGAGGTTAACGATAAATCCCTTCCCTTTTTGGATGTTTGTATTTCCAAGAAGATTGGGGGGGGGGACTTTCTACAACTATCTTTCGGAAGACAACGGCCACTAATTCAGTCTTGCATTGGCAGAGTAGCCACCCATTGCCATTGAAGAGAGGCACTCCTTATGGGCAGTACCTGCGCTTGCGCAGGAACTGCTCAGATGAGCAAGAGTTCCAACATCAGGCAGAAGATCTCCGACAGAGATTTCGGGCTAGGGGCTATCCAGACAAGGTTCTGAGAGGGGCCTTCCAGAAGGCGGCCAACACCCCTAGAGATACACTGTTGATCCCCAAGAAGAAACAGGAGGGAGATAGGAAGGTACGATTTATCACCACTTTTGATGGCTCCGCCAAGGAATCTAGAGAGATCCTGGCACGGCACTGGCCTATCCTCCTGATGGACCCAGATGTCTGTGATGTTTTGCCTGAATACCCACAGGTGACGTTCAGGAGAGGCCAAAGTCTTAAGCTCAGTTCACACCTGAGCGTTCTGAAAGGAGCGCTCTGTATGCGCGATTGTACGGGCGTTTACAAGCGCGCATACAGAGACAAGTGAACGCTCATTGTCGCGCGTTCCCGAAAGTCTATGTACGGGAACGCGCACCAAACGCCCATAAAAACGCTCAAGTACTTGTTTGAGCGTCGGGCGTTTTACAGCGCGATCGTACGCGCTGTAAAACGCCCAGGTGAGAACCATTCCCATAGGGAAGCATTGGTTTCTCCTTGTTTAGCGTTTTACAGCGCGTAGGAATGCGCTGTAAAACGCTCAGGTGTGAACCCAGCCTTAAGGATTTATTAGTGCACAGTCACTTTGCTCCACCGGTTACACCAAACACCTGGCTAGTGTCGCCCTGTGGGTAGTTTTAGATGCAGTGGCTGTGTGGATGTAATAATATCAACACTGGCAAAACTTTTTATAGTACCAATCTTAAACGCAGCTTCAACATCAAAGACTTTATTTCATGCAGGACTGTGGGGGTCATATGCAAAATAACATGTATCTGCCAAAAAGAATATATAGGTAAAACGAAACGGGAGCTACGCAGGTGCATAGGAGAGCATCTTTTGGATATAGAAAAGCGGCGCGATACTGCTGTGGCCCGTCATGTATGTGAATTTCATCAAGGGGATCCCAGGATCATCAAGGTCATGGGCATTGAAGCTGTCATCCCCCCTAAACGAGGGGGAGATTGGGATAAGATCTTATTACAGCGCGAGACGCGGTGGATATTCCTCCTACGGACGGTCACTCCGACAGGTCTCAACGAACAGCTGAATTATAGTTGTTTCCTGTAAACAAGTGGCTGTCCCTAGTGGCGGTCCCTAGCCAGTTTAACCGGCTATATTTAGCCCTGAATGCCCTTCTCTTTAAGTCGGCAGTATATAGCCTCAGCCCCTTACCTTCATCATCTATTTTTGACAACTTCACTATTATACTATTAATCATTTTTATTGGTTGGCATTCACCACCGATTATACTTTCCTTTGATAAAAGATCACTTTTGGTACCTACTCATTGTAATCTGTCTCTGTTTTTGTGTCACTGTTCACAAGTCGATTTTATCCCCTATAGGATAAATAGCCTCGAATATCTTTAATCAGGTCCGATCGTGGTCCAAAATATTCGGGTGGATATTCGAAAGTCCGATCGTTTTTACCACCATCGAATATAATGAAGTAATCAACATTGTAGTTGCTTCGGAATATTTTCGCCGCTTTGGACGGCTAACGCGATCTCGCGAGACTTAGTGAGAGATCGCGCATGCGCAGGAGTGCTATGCCTATCAGGCACTTTTCCTGCGCCTCATACCTCGTTCCGATTCTGTAGTGGGCGCATGCGCCACGCTGACGTGCGGGCGGGCGGGCTCATTGGCCATGGATATTGCAGGTGGCAGCAGCGGGAATCAGGTAGCTATTTAAATGAGGAGGGAGCTCCAGGTTAGTTGGCGTCCCATGTGTAGGCATATTCATCCTTATTCTGCATTATTCCTTTACCTCTCATCTATGAGGTAGCCCATGGAGGATCCGACTACCTTGGCATACCTCTAGACCAGCTGATTTACCATGTCATTTTGGGTTTGTGAGATCGATCATTCATCTAGGGATTGATCCACCATACTTTTTTTCATCTCCCCTGATGAACTGCTTCATGTCCTGGCAGTGAAACATGCGTGTAGGGATTTTTTTCATGCATTTCTAGGGACATATAGAATTTCAGATTGAGGGACAGGTTCCAGACAGGGTCGTTCTCGTAAGGACGAGTGCCCTGAGGTCAGGCTGCTACCATAACTTTTAGTATCAGGGCTGACTGGCTAGACAGCTATAGGGACCGTATAGGGACCCTGCACACTTGTGTATTATTGCCAGCCTCTTTTCCTGATGTTCATCCGGATATCCATACAGGATGAGCAACTATCAACACAGCGTGTGGTGAAGGAAGCATCTGGTGACCGTCTCTGGGTACCGGTAGGACCTGCTGGTTACTAAGTGCCGCCGTGCACTTCAATTTTTGTATATGTTTCATTTGGGATAATCATTGGCATTATTGATTAGTGGTTATTGACCCTTTATCCCAATGTTCGTCTTTGCACACTATATTTAGGATCTAACTATTTTTATCTGCATTTCCAAATAAATGTTATGTTTTAGGATTATCCTTTCTGATTTATGTGTATAGTACCACTGCTATACCTAGTAGGCCAGTTAACAAAAAATATATATTTGTCAGTTACATTTTCAGTTGAAATTCAACAATTTTGGGTTGTGAAGTACCACTGCTATACCTAGTAGACGGGTTAAACAATAAAAAAAATTGTCTCTCTTGTGCGTTGTCAGGTCTTGCCTACTACTAGCAGATGTGACATAGCTTCACACAAAACCTCCATCCCTATTAACATCAGTAACCTATCTCCTCCATGCTTTCTATTCATTCCATGGCAGATTGTGGACACATACGGTAGTAGGAGAACTGGAGTGAGTATACAGATGTGAACTGCCATGTATAGTATTCATGCATTACAATGGCTTGAGGTGACACACTAGGACATGTAGAATAGATGAATAGTGAATGCCGCTTCAAAGAATTAGCAACAAGATTTCCTTTCCAGATAAGTGGGTATGCTTAAGCAAGATCAGGATTTGCAACCCAAATATTACCGTTATCAAGCATTTTTAAATCGGTTTTCTACCTCTTCAGGCTCAACCTCTAATTGCCAGTTTTTCTAATGTTCACTTGGACTCAGAAGCACTGCACTTTGTCTACCAGCCCACAATACTGTGTCTGCACCTAATGAATGAGTACTGGGTCCTGAATGAAAAGCCTCATCACCCTTCCCCCACAGAATCAGAGAGGCCCAGATTTACTAATGTATATGCACTATTTTTTTCCCCAAAAAGTGGTGCAATTTGGTGCATCTAGGGCCTCTATGCTTTTTTTCCTGTCATGACTGAAAAGAGGTGGGGCTTAGCAGAAAATAGGTGGAGATTCATGGGAAAGGGGGCGTGCCTAAGATGCACCATACTGCATGAAAAGTTTGGTGCAATTCTATTGTAAAACTCTGTCTCAAAGTAAGCCAACCAATAGACTTGAAAAGGGTCTATCCCTGCAGCAGATTTATCGTTCAGCCTAAACCTCTGTGATAACTCTAGCCTGTCTAAGCGTGCCCTATCTAAAGGATTAGTAAATCTGGGCCAGTCTCTCATACCCCCCCACCCCCCGTGTAGAGTGATCCCTCTGTGACAAACTCTAGTGCTTTTAAGTGAGTTCAGAATTACAGGTTACAGAGCAGCCAAGTACACAGGGATTTTGAGGTCGCTAATAACAGAAAGGTTTCATTTTAACAAGCTATATCACAAAGTTTATTATCCTTGTGTGTACTATATACACCTTTGGAGGCATTTTTTTATGATTGCATGTTACTCTTTTTTGGCTAAAAATCTTTTTTTTAATTGGCCTTTATTAAAAATATTGAGCCATTCTGTCACAAAGGATTAACTGTTTTTCTAGCTGTTTGACTTATACTTTCACTTTATGATGTCATCTAATAAGCCTCATCTCTAACTATTGAGAAGTCATAAACACATTAGAAGGATAAGAACTGAGCTATAATGAGTGTTTAGGAGGTCAGAGAGTAGAGATAAGGAGTCCATCAGCAACTGGTCTGACGGAAAAGACAGAAAATCCAAAGGGTGCTACTAGAGCATCTCAGCTCTGTACAGAATAAAGGGGTCCTTATTTTTAGACCAATAATAAAAAAAAATTATCCCTTTTTCTGTCAGTTATATTCATGGTATTCAGGTCTCCACATGGAATACAACATTTATGGGGTTATTTATCAAACTGGTGTAAAGTAGAACTGGCTTAGTTGCCCTTAGCAACCAATCAGATTCCACCTTTCATTTTTGACAGCTCCTTTGGAAAATGAAATGTGGAATCTGATTGGTTGCTAAGGGAAAATAAGCAAGTTCTTTTTACACCATTTTGATAGAAGACCCTTCCTATAAAAGGAAAAATGACATTTCCCAGTTTTATTATGGTCTTTATCTTTACAACTAGGAAATTCCAAATAAACATTCAAGATTAACAAAATAAAATTTGAATGCATAAAGTTACTGAGATGGCAGCATGCAAGGACTGAAAAAGAAAATAAAAGACCCATTTACATAAAAAGGAAATAAAAGACCCATTTACATGAAAACGTGACAGCTGAGCTCAGCACGCAAGACACCACCAGTATTTTCTGGACTGTTCTACAGAGGAATTTATCTGGAGTGCACAATAGACCTCCTATGAAACAAATGATCAGCCGGAGGTAAAGCAGCAGAGCTAAATACTGACGTTTTATTATCTGCATTACATAATCTGTGTAGAATTACGTATATATTTCATACATACAAAATAATAAGGACTCACAGAATGCCTGCAGTGATCAGAATGGACAATCTGTCTCCAAATCAAAACATTCAAAAGCATTTTATAAAGATACGCACATTATTGTTGATCGAGTACCAAAGTGCTCATGTGTTCGTGTGCTCTGGCGGAACACATCGGTATGCTTGTGTGCTCTACCGAGCACCCGAGCACAATGGAAGTCAATAGGAGAATCCCAGGCACCCCCTGCTCGGAAGAGAAGAGGGTGTCTGGTTCAGAAAAAAAGGTTAGAAATTGATGGAAACCCCATCAAAATGGTTTGGAAACAGCATTAAGAGGATGGCTGGATGCGTCTTGGACTCCTATTATCTATGACATACAGTAGACAACCACACAAAGGCTATATGCCAAAAGCCAGGTATGCGGAAGCCAACAATCTATCCATGAGACAGATAACAGTCAGCATATCTTACAATGGCAGCCTTGTGCACTATGAGACATTCCAAACCAGCTCTCATCTGACTGAGAGCCAAAAAGCCTCAAAGTTGCTACACATCTGTTGGATGGCTTAGGTGGACCTGCGCACCCAGATCAATATCATTAGGGTGACAAAAGGTTTTCAGATGGTTCTAACATAATATCCAATAACCTTTCTATACAGTTTTGTCATGTAAAAACTCATCTGCATAAACATGGGCATATGGGAAAGACATGCAAATGAGCTGAATCTGCCTTGTTTTTCAGCTGTAAAACCATTTTCATGGTAAATTTGCGATCTACACTACTCATGAACAGCGCCATCTATTGGATTCATAGTCTTGTCATAAGACTATGAAACTAATAGATGGTGCTGTTCATGAGTCATGAACAGCGCCATCTATTGGTTTCATAGTCTAATGACAAGATTATTAGTCTTGTCATAAGACTATGAAACCAATAGATGGCGCTGTTCATCTTGTTGGGGTGCTAGTAAGTGGAGCACCCTGCTCAACAGAGTCCACACACTGTGTAGCACTCAGCCTATAATAGCCTACACTAACACTGAGGTGTATATCGGATTGCTGCTATCATTCACACATCTTCTAGCACTTTATCTGCAGTAATATAAGCTTTCTAGGATGAATCTGAGGACTATTGCACTGCTTGTAATGACTCATGAACAGTGCCATCTATTGGTTTCATAGTCTTATGGCAAGATAGATGGCGGTGTTCATGAGTATTGTAGATCGCGGTGCGTAGACTCTGTGGAGCAAGGTGCCCCACTTAGTAGCTCCCCAACAAGATGAACAGCGCTATCTATTGGTTTCATAGTCTAATAGTCTTGTCATAAGACTATGAAACCAATAGATGGCGCTGTTCATGACTCATGAACAGCGCCATCTATTGGTTTCATAGTTTTATGACAAGACTATGAATCCAATAGATGGTGCTGTTCATGAGTAGTGTAGATCGCAAATTTTCCATGCAAATGGTTTTTCAGCTGAAAAACAAGGCAGATTCTGCTCATTTGGATGTCTTTCCCAAGTCCAAGATGCATCAAGCCATAATATTAATGCTGTTTCCAAACCATTTTGATGGGGTTTCCTTCCATTTCTAACCTTTTTTTGTGAACCAGACACCCTCTCTTCTTCAGAGCAGGGGGTGCCTGGTTTGATGCTCGGGTCTCCAATTGACTTTCATTGTATGAAATTGTACTCGAGCACCCGCAGTATTCGGCCGAGCACTGCAATGTGCCGAGCATAGTAATGCTCCAGCCGAACAGCAGTTCGGCCTAGCATGCTCGCTCAACACTAATGCACATAAATATCCTGATACCTATTGTAAAGCACAGAATACCCAATATAAAACAACTCCTTGCTACCCAACCTAGGGTACATTCTCCATGGTATTTATGATTTAACTAATGTGAGTTTGGATAGCTCATCAAAATGAAAACTTACCTACATGAATGTGAAGTATTCCAGTATTTTAATATTCATGGTCTATCCTCAGGATGGGCCATCAATATCTGGGGTCCGACACCCTGCACCCCCCACCAATCTGCTGCATCAGAGTATCTTCATCACAGAAACTACACAGCTCTGTCTACTGTATAATGAATGGAGCTGGTAACCGCAGTGGTGATCACACTAAAGTAGATGGAAGCAGCACTGCAGTTACAGGCTCCCTTCACTATACAATGTACAATAGTCATGTAGATCCTGCGCTGGCGCTGCTCTGGAACAGGTGATCTATGGGGGATGCCGGGTTTCGAATCCCTGACGATCAGATAATGATGGCTTATTCTGAGGATTGGCCATCAATATTAAAATCCCGGACAACCCCTTTAAGCAAAGTAGGTGTTTAAATGAGTTGTCAAATAAGCTTATTTAGTGTATAATGAAGTTATATGACTTTCTAATATAATTGTAATCTTGCTATGAATTCACTCATTAGTAAGGATGTAAAATAGTTATTTGTGGAGTAACACGAGACCTACAGCAACCATGAGGCAGCGGCAGCCGTACAGAGTTGGCTGCAGCCCAGACAACCTCCTTCAAATTAGGGCTGAAACGATTGCTCGATTGAATTTTTAGCATCGAAGTTTTGTCTGTGTCATGTGACCACGGAGCGGGAGTGAAGCGCTTGTTATTACTCTCCACTCCATGGCCATCCGCAGGCCTGTACTGGGCTGCACTGTATCCTCACACATCGTCAGGTCATAGTGCACATAAGCGCACACTGTGACCCGGCGCTGTGTGACGTCAGGACGGCAGTGCAGCGTGCAGAGAAGATGGAGGAGCTGTGGAGTGGTGCCCCTACAGAAAAGGTAAGTACTGGCGCTGGGGACATGGCTAGGAGGGGGAGATGGTGGCACTGGGGGAAAGCTGGTTGAACTGGGGGGCAGTTGGTGGCACTGGGGGGGCAAGCTGGTGGCACTGGGGGGGGCAGCTGATGGCACTGAGGGGGCAGCTTATGGTACCAAGGCGGCAGCTGATGACATTGCGGGGAGCCTGATTGCACTGTATGGCAGCTGGTGGCAATGAGGGGGGGCAGCTGATGACACTGAGGGGGCAGCTTATGATACCGAGGCGGCAGCTGATGGCACTGGGGGAGCATGATGGCACTGGAGGGGCAGCTGGTGGCACTGGGGAGGAAGCTGGTGGCACTGGGAGGTAACTGATGGCACTGAGGGGGCAGCTGATGGCACTGAGGGGGAAGCTAATGGGACTGGGGGGGAAGCTGGTGACGCTGGGGGAAAGCTGATGGCACTGGGTGGCAGCTGATGGCACTGGGGTGGCACTAGGGGGCAGCTGGTGGCACTGAGGGGATAGCTGATTGCACTGGGGGAGAAGCTGATGGCCTTGGGGGGGAAGCTGATGGCACTGGGGGGATGATGAGTTTTTATAAAGAAAAACGTTCTTTGAATTAGTTTTTTGTTATTAGAGTACTCGATTAATCGATAGAATATTCGATTACATTAATACTTTAACCGCCTCCGGACCGCCTAACGCAGGATTGCGTTCCGGAGGCGGTCGATTCATTCCTCCTTGATGCGCCGGCGCGTAATCTCACGAGACGCGAGATTTCCTGTGAACGCGCGCTCACAGGAACAGGAGGTAAACGAGTGGATCTACAGCCTGCGATCATTCGCTGGCAGGCTGTAGATGCGATTTTTTTAACCCCAAAGAGGTATATTAGACGCTGTTTTGATAGCGTCTAATATACCTGCTACCTGGTCCTCTGGTGGTCCCTTTTGCTTGGATCGACCACCAGAGGACACAGTCAGCTCTGTAAGTAGCACCAAACACCACTACACTACACCCCCCCCCCCCTCTTGTCACTTATTAACCCCTTATTAGAATTTGGGCCCCTTTGCGCACCTAGGCTGCAAAAAAGTGTCACACGTGGTATCGCCGTACTCAGGAGAAGTAGGGCAATGTGTTTTGGGGTGTATTTTTAGATACACCCATGCTGGGTGAGAGAAATATCTCTCTAAATGTCAACTTTTCCCATTTTTTTATACAAAGTTGTCACGCTTTAGGTCCCCTAAAATGCCAGGGCAGTATAAATACCCCACAAGTGACCCCATTTTGGAAAGTAGACACCCCAAGGTATTTCGTGAGGGGCATGGCGAGTTCATGTAAAAAAAATTGTCACAAGTTAGTGGAATATGAGACTTTGTAAGAAAAAAAAAAAAAAACATTTTCCGCTAACTTGTGCCAAAAAAAAAAAATATTCTAGGAACTCGCCATGCCCCTCTCGGAATACCTTGGGGTGTCTTCTTTCCAAAATGGGGTCACTTGTGGGGTATTTATACTGCCCTGGCATTTTAGGGGACCTAAAGCGTGAGAAGTAATTTGGAATCCAAATGCGTAAAAAATGCCCTGTGAAATCCTAAAGGTGCTCTTTAGAATTTGGGCCCCTTTGCGCACCTAGGCTGCAAAAAAGTGTCACACATGTGGTATCGCCGTACTCAGGAGAAGTTGGGAAATGTGTTTTGGGGTGTCTTTTTACATATACCCATGCTGGGTGAGAGAAATATCTCTCTAAAATGACAACTTTGTATAAAAAAATGGGAAAAGTTGACTTTTAGAGAGATATTTCTCTCACCCAGCATGGGTATATGTAAAAATACACCCCAAAACACATTGACCTACTTCTTCTGAGTACGGCGATACCACATGTGTGACACTTTTTTGCAGCCTAGGTGCCCAAAGGGGCCCATATTCTAAAGAGCACCTTTAGGATTTCACAGCGCATTTTTTAGGCATTTGGATTCCAGACTTCTTCTCACGCTTTAGGTCCCCTAAAATGCCAGGGCAGTATAAAAACCCCACAAGTGACCCCATTTTGGAAAGAAGACACTCCAAGGTATTTCGTGATGGGCATAGTGAGTTCATGGAAGTTTTTATTTTTTGCCACAAGTTAGTGGAATATGAGACTTTGTAAGAAAAAAAAAATAATCATCATATTCCGCTAACTTGTGACAAAAAATAAAAACTTCTATGAACTCACTATGCCCATCAGCGAATACCTTAGGGTGTCTACTTTCTGAAATGGGGTCATTTGTGGGGTGTTTCTACTATCTGGGCATTGTAGAACCTCAGGAAACATGACAGGTGCTCAGAAAGTCAGAGCTGCTTCAAAATGCGGAAATTCACATTTTTGTACCATAGTTTCTAAACGCTATAACTTTTGCGCAAACCAATAAATATACACTTATTGCATTTTTTTGAATCAAAGACATGTAGAACAATAAATTTAGATAAAAATTTATATAGAAATGTAGTTTTATTTGAAACATTTTACAACTGAAAGTGAAAAATTTCATTTTTTTGCAAAAAATTTGGTCAATTTCGATTAATAACAAAAAATGTCAGAAGCAATGAAATACCACCAAATGAAAGCTCTATTAGTGAGAAGAAAAGCAGGTAAAATTCATTTGGGTGGTAAGTTGTATGACCGCGCAATAAACCGTGAAAGTAGTGTAGTGCAGAATTGTAAAAAGTGGTCTGGTCATTAAAGGGTTTCTGTCACCCCATTAAACCGTTTTTTTTTTCTTCTTTAATAATAATCCCTATAGTGCGATCTCATGATACATAATCAAATTAATAATTTTGGTTCAGTACATGTTGCTAAAAAACGATTTTTCAAATATGCTAATTACCTTGCTACCAGCAAGTAGGGCAGACGAGCACTGCAGCCAGCCACTCAGAGCCTGCGGCTCCATACAGCGCTTGGCAGGCTCTGAGTGGCTGGCTGCAGTGCTCGTCTTATGAGGAGGTTGAGCGAAGTGCGCGCATGCGCACTTCGCTCAATGAGGCTGATTCTAAATGTCCGCACGGGCGCATCAGGCACAGGCCTGTGCGCACGCGCGGGATCTTTGAAAAGGAGGACGGGGCACTGAGCGAGAGCCGGAGGCGGATTTCTTTACATTCAGGCGGCGCTGAAAGGATCAGGGGAGGAGCTGGGCACCAACGGCGGCGGCGGCGGGCGGCAGCTTCAGACCTTCAGAAACGCCCTGGGCACCTTATCCACAAGATTGACAGGTTAGATAAAAGGTATTTTTATCAAAACGAGACGGCGAATTTATGTTATAACAACACCTTTGTAATCACAAGGGCGCCATGGAGAGAACAATACTTTTAAAAGGGGGGGTTAGAAAGTGGTGACAGAGTCCCTTTAAGTTTTATAACCTGCTTGTCCGGTCACCAATCTGCCCAAGGGGCGGCGTTTCATCTGAAAATGCGCCCAGCCAGCCGCTCCCAACTGCCGTCTGCAGCCCCGCCCAGCTCATCAATATTCACTTTGCTGGGCGGCGGCTACAACTCTCCAGACTCAAGATTCTGCGCACAGCCCATTCGATCCTCTGGGCACGTCCTCCGTCCAATCTTCAGCGCATGCGCCCGGCCGGGGTCACATCGCGCCTGCGTACAGAGCGCTGCAGCCCCTGCTTTATGCGCATGCGCCGGGCACTTGAGTCGGGAGAGTTGTAGCCGCCGCCCAGCGAAGTGAATATTGATGAGCTGGGCGGGGCTTCAGACGGCAGTTGGGAGAGGCTGGCTGGGCGCATTTTCAGATGAAACGCCGCCCCTTGGGCAGATTTGGGACCGGACAAGCAGGTTATAAAACTTAATATTTCGGTATTTATAAGGTGGACAGGGGGGATACTTAGATGATTTTAATAGACTTTATAAGACCTGTACTGACATATATATGCCTAAATATGCTAATTGGGCCTCTCAGTGTCCCTTTAAGCTAGGGGAGTTGAGGTGGTTAAAGGGGTTGTCCGGGTTCAGCTCTGGACATACCTCCATTTTCATCCCGGCAGCCCCCTTGACAGGAGCATCGGAGTAGTTCAAGGCTCTGGTGCTCTCCTTTGCCCTGCGCTAAATTGCGCAGGGCAAAGGCATTCTTTGGAGATCCGGTGACGTACAGGGCTCTCCATGGGGCTGCCAGGAAGACCGGTGACGTCACCGGCACTGATGGGCGGGATTTAGCGCTGCCCTAGCCAGTAAAACAACTAGGGCAGCGCTAAAGCCTGCCCATCAGAGCCAGTGACATCACCGAACACACTGCCAAGTGGAAGTTTCCGCCAGGCAGTGTGTTATTGTAAATAAAACATTGCTTGCCGCGCAGGGCAAGGGAGCGCATCCAAGCATGAGATGCTCCGATGCTAGCCTCAGGGGGGCTGCCTGGGTGAAAATAAGGGTATGTCCGGGTTCAGCTCTGAACCCGAACAACCCCTTTAAATGGACAATCAATTTTTGTAAGGAGGAATAAGCTGATCACCGAGAGTATTGCTGCTGTCACCTGTGATAGCAATGATCTGTTGTAATGTGCTGAGGGGTTAATGACGCATTAGGTGAAATCAGTAGTCTGGCCATGTCATACTAAGGCCTCTTGCACACGACCGTGTGTCCCCCTTGGCCGTAGTGCAGCCCGAATACGTCGGGTCCGCAATACACGGGACACCGGCCGTGTGCATTCCGCATCACGGATGGGACCCAATCACTTCAATGGGTCCGCAAATCCGGAGATGCAGTGCAGAAAGGAACGGAACCACGGAACGGAAGCACTACGGAGTGCTTTCGTGGGGTTCCGTTCCTTGCTTCCGTTCTGCAATAAGATAGAACTTGTCCTATCTTTTCATGGAATGGATGAATCGCGCACCCATTCAAGTAAATGGGGTCGCAATCCGCATGCGGCTGGCCCACGGTTGGTGTCCGTGCATTGCGGACCACAATTTGCGGTCCGCAGCAAGGGCACAGGCAGCACACGTTTGTATGCAAGAGGCCTAACAGTAGGTGAGCAGAGTTTTCCAGAAAGGGACTCTTTTTGTAACTGCTGTTCACAGATAGGCCTCATGCACACGACCGTTGTGTCATTCCATGTCCGTTGTTCTGTTTTTCGTTATTTTCTGCGGACCCATTGACTTTCAATGGGTCCATTGAAAACTCGGCTAATGCACCGTTTGTCATCCGCGTCCGTGATCCGTGGTTCCAGTTCGTCAAAAAAATATAACCTGTCCTATTTTTTTCACGGAAAACGGTTCGCGGACCCATTCAAGTCAATGGGACCGTGAAAAACACACAAGATTGTCATCCGCGTCCGCGCGTCCGCGCCCGTTTTTTTCCTATCATTTGCATGGCAAACTTGACTTAGACTTTTTTTTACTTTCCTTCATGTCTGGTGATCCTCCAAAAATAAAGGAAGACACGACACACGGAAACAAAAACACGGATCATGGAACAACGGAAGCCCATTTTGCGGAACGAAACACAACAACGGTCGTGTGCATGAGGCCATAAGGGATCATTCACACACAACAGATTTTGTTGCAGAATTTTCAGTGATTAAAAGTTAGTTCTATTCACCTAAATGAGGCTTGCAGATCCATGTGCTTTACACCTAATTCAAATGAATGGAACTGATTTTCAGTTGCTGAAAATTCTGCAACAAGATCTTCCGCGTATGAAAAAAAAATGAAAAATAAAATTCTGACACCCACCTGGGTGAGGAGAGAGGGTGGGTGGGGCAATTTAATATTTTCTTTCTTTCTTTCTCTCCCTCTCTCTGCCCCTACAGAGGTCAATCTCCTGATGGCCATCATGATGGATGCAAGAAAACGGAACTACCGGTAAGGCTACATTCCCCCTTGCGGTAGCAGGGTCCAGCAGGTTGCTCCGGAGGGGGAACAGCCTGCTGGATCCGTGCTAATGCTAGGCCACCATGCTGCTGGAAGTCTGCTCTGGCCCCATTCACTATAATGAGGGCGGGCTGGAGGTCTAGCAAACAAGGAACAACCTGCCTGACCCTGCTACCGCAAGTGTGAAAGTAGCCTGAGTCTAATTTAGTTTTTTTTTTGTTTTTTTATACATCACCATATTCTGATCCCCAAAATGTTTTTTTATAGTTATATCTACTGAGCTGTGTGGAGGCTAGTTTTTTGCAGGACGATCTGTCTTTTTTATTGACACTATTCTAGGCTCAAAGTGTCTCACTCTAGTCAGCAAATTAATCCATACCCCCTGAGCAAAGGGTATCTCTTGCCGGTGCCCAAAAAAAAAACAAAAAAACTTTAGTCTGGAAAAATATTATAAAGACCCCATGTTGTAGGTGGGTCCAAATTAGAAAACGGTAGGTAGGGTCAACAAAAGTAGTCGGGGACAGTAAACCATTAGCCATGATAACACTTCTGATAGCAAGAAACTGCGCGTGTAAAATCTGTATCAGAAATTGGCATGCTCCAAATTTAAAATGTCCACTTTGCTAACTCCGCTGCATTGACTTAATTGGATGGAAGAATTTCCTCCGGCTACTCACAACTAACCCGTACCCTTCAATAACCACACCGACACCATCTTGCTTTGGTGAAAATGACCATGACGGCCGAACTTTATTATTCACACATAATAATAATAACAATAATAATAACAACAGGCACTTTAAAACAACCTTCAACGTTATGACCCACTGCACCGTAACAAGGATCCTGGAGGGCATCCCAAACAAGCGGTATCTTCCTTAACCGTCTCACCTTATACTTCAAGCTTACCCTTGGCCGCACTCACCAACCCAAGGGCACCAAATCCTTGAAGTATACAAGTATCTCCTCCTGTAGGCCTTTTAGCCCAAACAGGAGCCCCATCCTCGGCATTCACAAACCACATGAGATGCAGGCTCCAACATGTCCCGCATCTCTTAACCATTGTATTGCTCCCCAGGATCCCATATCAATCAGCCCCTTCCAACAGTAAGCAAATAAACAAAGCTGCAGGGTGGGAGGGTGGGAAACACACTTGCTCTACACTAACACTGACCAAAGCCCCTCCCTCCAACAACATATACTGCCCGCCAATCTGCTAAATCCTCCCCTTCC
The DNA here is from genome assembly GCF_905171765.1 of Bufo bufo. Lineage (NCBI taxonomy): Eukaryota > Metazoa > Chordata > Amphibia > Anura > Bufonidae > Bufo > Bufo bufo. The sequence continues at coordinate 555,659,314 of NC_053389.1, read as the reverse complement.
TTTCTTAAACCAACCCCTAGCCACACTTCCTCACATTAACCCCTTACTATCCTGCGGTCTTCCCCCTAAGTCAATCCGCACTCCACTATGGCTACGCCTCATTCCGTTGCTATTATTACATACGAGGTGGATGTGATTTGAAATAGTCTGATCCACACATTGCAGAAAGTTTGCTCAGTCAAATCTGCAGATTGTAAATGACATTAGTAGGCCGTAGTTTTCTGCCACAGATTTCACCCACTTCAGTGCAACGGGGTGTGCACCATCCAAACTGATCTTTTTGCCTCAGGAAGCGGTAGGACTGCATGGGGTGGACATTTAGCCCCCAGCCCTGCACTCCTACATCCTGCTCAGCCTTGCATACATTTGGTGTCAGAGAGTCAGAGACCAGGCCAGATTAAACAAGAGTCTCTCTTTATTGTGTGCAGGATTAAAGTTCTAGTACATCCAGCAGTAGTTTGTATAAAATGCAACATCCTCACAGATGTTCCAGCATGAGCTAAGCAGATGAATATGTCATTGGCCCTCAGATTACTTTGGCTAAAATATCTACTATAGGGATCACTGGCTAAGAGCTGTGCTCTAGCAACTGTGGCTGTAGTGTCCGCTATTCTAGGGTACGTAGGTTGTCTTAACTTGTTATCCATCTGCAGCAGCAGCGTCTGGATCGCCTTAATCTGGGTTACTTTGCTATCTGTCTCTCTCTGTAGCCATGCAATTCCTTCCCTTTTAGCGCTTGCTTGTATCTCCTGGAGCTCGTGGAGGTGACGTAACGGTTATTTGGTCAGTTATTTCCATCAGTTATTGTGAGCCAAAACTGGGTGCAGGTCAAAAACACAGAACAGGTGAATATCTTTCCATTGTACCTTTTTCTCTGAGTAGGCTTCACTTCTGCTTTTGGATCACAATAACTGATGGAAATAACTGACCAAATAACTGACGTGTGAACTTGGCCTTAGGGTACTTTCACACTAGCGTTTTTCCTTTCCGGTGTTGAGTTCCATCACAGGAGCTCAATACCGGAAAAAAATGATCAGTTTTATCCTAATGCATTCTGAATGGAGAGGATTCCGATCAGTATGCATCATGATGCATCAGTTCAGTGCCTCTTACGTTATTTGACCGGAGAAATACCGCAGCATGCTGCAGTTTTCTCTCCGGCCACAACTCCTGAACACTTGCAGGAATGCCGGATCCGGCATTAATTTTCATTGAAATGTATTAGTGCCGGATCCGGCATTAAGTGTTCCGGCAAAACCGATCCGGTTTTTCGGTCTGTGCATGCGCAGACTTTTAAAAATGCAAAAAAATAAAAATAAAATACTGGATCCGCTTTTCCAGATGACACTGGAGAGACGGATGCATTATTTCAATGCAATTCAATCCACATCCAGATCCGTCTGACAAATGCCATCCGTTTGCATCAGGATTGCTGGATCCAGCAGGCAGTTCCGGTGACGGAAACTGCCCGCCGGAATCCTCTGCCGCAAGTGTGAAAGTACCCTTACAGAAAGTAAAGAGCAGAATCTTAAAATGTGATCATATGATGAGACCAGCGAGATCCAGCCCTGAGCACGTGTTTAGGCTACTTTCACACTAGTGTTTTGGCTTTCCGTTTGTGAGATTCGTTCATGGCTCTAACAAGTGGTCCAAAATGGATCCATTTTGCCCTAATTCAATGTGAATGGAAAAGGATCCGCTCAGAATGCATCCGTTTGCCTCCGTTCAGTCACCATTCTGCTCTGGAGGCGGACACCAAAACGCTGCCTGAAGCATTTTTCTGTCCGCCATGTGGTGCGGAGCAAGACGGATCCGTCCTGGTACACAATGTAAGTCAATGGGGACGGACCCGTTTTCTCTGACACAACAGAAAACGGATCCGTCCCCCATTGACTTTCATTGGTGATCAAGACGGATCCATCATGACGGATGCATGCGGTTGTGTTATTGTAACGGAAGCGTTTCTGCTGATCCATGACGGATCCACAAAAAACGCTAATGTGAAGGTAGCCTAAGTCAGTGGAAATAAAACCAGGCACACAACGATATAAGGGGGGAATGGAGAATTTTATTTAATTTATAATCTTATTAATGATGGGACTGAAGTTTTGGTGTAAATTGCAAATCAAAGTCGAGGATAAGTTACATCCATTGACTTTTATTGATTCAGGGGAAGGCGAAAAAACCCCCTGTAGGGGGAAAAATTCCTTCCCGACTCCGCTTAGGGCAGTCAGACGATTTCCCTGGATCAGATATTATTAATCCAGAGGAAGGCGAAAAAACCTCACTGAGCCTCAGCCATCAGCTTGTAATGAGGAAAGATTCCTTCCCGACTCCATGCATGGCAGTCAGATTAGTCCCAGAATCAATTACTAAATAATCTGTCCGCAAGGGGTTGGCCAAATTGTACTTTGAATTAAGTGAATGGCTGAATTGGGGGGAGGGCAACTGTGTTGATCCAGAAGAAGGAGAGAAAAAACCCCTTTATGACATCTGCCAATCTGTCCTAATCTAAGGGGAAAAACACTCCTTCCAGACTGCAAATAAAGCAGTGGGAAAATAGTCCCTGGATCAAATGCCCGTACACATCCATCATCCAGTGGGATCGGCTCCAGGATCAGTGTCCTCTGTCGTCAAATGTCTTCAAGATGTTTTCCTTCAGTCCAATCGCAGGGAGGGCTTCCAGGATCCAGTCTATACTTACCTGTTGTCTTCATACTGTGGTATATATGATAGGAAGAATCAATACAGATACCATATAATGTGGTATAATATACAAAGATTTTGTGCTACATATGAAGATTAGGGATTTTACACAATTGTTTAATGCTCATAAAATTTGAGCTTCACATTTGGAGCAGCTTAAAGGGTTTCTATCACTTCATATGACATAATTAACTGGCAGACACTAGCGATCTGCTAGTGTCTGCTCTGGCCAACCATCCTACTATAATCACTTGTGGGGCAGCGGTTTTGCTAAAAAACTAACTTTTATAAATATGCTAATGAGCCTCTAGGTGCTATGTGGGCGTCATTAGCACCTAGAGGCTCCGTCTACCTTCATACACAGCGGCCGCCCAGCAGGTCCCTCCAGCCCGCCCATGTCCTCCTCCGTGTGACGCAGCGGCCGAATTCTCGCGCATGCGCCGTGCGCGGCTGTATTCGGCGCATTAGAGATGTCTGAGCTCGGAGCTGTCAGACATTCAATGCGCATGCGCCGAATACAGCCGCGCATGCGCATTGAATGTCTGACCGCTCCGAGCTCAGACATCTCTAATGCGCCGAATACAGCCGCGCACGGCGCATGCGCGAGAATTCGGCCGCTGCGTCACACGGAGGAGGACATGGGCGGGCTGGAGGGACGTGCTGGGCGGCCGCTGTGTATGAAGGTAGACGGAGCCTCTAGGTGCTAATGACGCCCACATAGCACCTAGAGGCTCATTAGCATATTTATAAAAGTTAGTTTTTTAGCAAAACCGTTGCCCCACAAGTGATTATAGTAGGATGGTTGGCCAGAGCAGACACTAGCAGATCGCTAGTGTCTGCCAGCTAATTATGTCATATGAAGTGATAGAAACCCTTTAAATCTTGAATCATTAGGTAATTTATACAACTGTATAGGAACACTGCTTATTTCCATCTATATACCTGGATCTGTTCTTCTGTCCATCCATTCATCTTCTCCAGGGGCTCAGGAGGACATCTTGCTCTGGTGACATTAGAGCTGGTGGAGGGTTTACTGGGTGACAAATGATAACCCTCTGAAAATGGCTTGATGTTTCAGTGGCAATCGTCGCTTCTTGGCGGCTGCCTCCATTTTGTCCAGGTTGAATTGTTTGGAACAGCGTTGAGGTATAGATGGCTACAAGAAAAAGAAATAGATATAAATGAGGATATGGTCATCACAATTGGTGACAGACCTCATATGAAGCTTATGCTGGTAGTATTTCCACATGTAATATGATTACCTTATGTACTCATCCCCCACCATAATAAGATATATTTTTCTGTAGGAGTATAAAGCATATTAAATGCCAAATTAGGGTAGTGGCCTGCACTCATTACAGGGGTCTGCCTCCAACCAGCTCCATTCAAGAATTATTTGTTACAAATATAATTATGACTTTACCTTCCAAAATACATTCAAGGTGCAAACTACTGAAAACACATAAAAACTCTGTATGCTGACATGCATTACTGGAGTTGGAGTTTAGTGGCCCAATCCCCAAACCCCCATGTCCTGTGACAACTGCTACTGCTTGATGGCTCTGCCCCCTCCTTCTTACCTGCCAACATGTCCCCCTATCAAGCCCCTGACATTGAGAATCATATACAGTGTATGAAGAGTATCTAGAGCACGGTAGACTTTCTGTTTATGTACTTACTACAGGGATGTGTGGTGGTGGCATCTGAAGGGCTTCCACAGAGACCCAGTCAATATGCTGGAAGAAATGATGGCCTCGGATGTTACCATGGACTCCTAAGCGCTTGGCAGGATCTCTCTGGAGGAGCTGAAAATGAGAAATGTAATGATAACTTAGTGACTATAACGACCTTTGAACACAATGACCAATCACATTCCAGATCGTACATTTTCAGGGGAAAGCTGGGAAATGAAATCTCCACTTTTCTCTTGCGCAAGTTTTGATAAATTTGCCCTAATGTTTAGGCCTCATGCACACGACCGTTGTGTGCATCCGTGGCCGTTGTGCCGTTTTCCTTTTTTTTTCGCGGACCCATTGACTTTTATCCGTGATCCGTGTTTCCTGTCCGTCAAAAAAAAATGACCTGTCCTATTTTTTTGACGGACAACAGTTCACGGACCCATTCAAGTCAATGGGTCCGTGAAAGAACACGGATGCACACAAGATTGGCATCCGCGTCCGTGATCCGTGGCCGTAGGTTACTTTCATACAGACGGATCCGAAGAGCCGTCTGCATAAAAGCTTTTTCAAAGATGAGTTTTCACTTCGTCAAAACTCATATCCGACAGTATATTCTAACACAGAGGCGTTCCCATAGTGATGGGGACGCTTCTAGTTAGAATATACTACGAACTGTGTACATGACTGACCCCTGCTGCCTGGCAGCACCCGATCTCTTACAGGGGGCTGTGATCCGCACAATTAACCCCTTAGGTGCTGCACCTGAGGGGTTAATTGTGCATATCATAGCCCCCTATAAGAGATCAGGGGCTGCCAGGCAGCAGGGGGCAGACCCCCTCCCTTCCCAGTTTGAATATCATTGGTGGCCAGTGTGCGCCCCCCCCCGCCCACCCCTCCCTCTATTGTAATATCATTGGTGGCCAGTGTGGGCCTCCGTCGGCCCACCCTCCCTCCCTTTATTGTAATATCATTGGTGGCCAGTGTGCGGCCCCCCCTCTATTGTATTAATATCATTGGTGGCCAGTGTGCGGCCTCCCCTCTCCCCCCCCTGATCATTGGTGGCAGCGGAGAGTTCCGATCGGAGTCCCAGTTTAATCGCTGGGGCTCCGATCGGTAACCATGGCAACCAGGACGCTACTGCAGGCCTGGTTGCCATGGTTACTTAGCAATATTACAATATTAGAAGCATCATACTTACCTGCTGCGGTGTCTGTGACCGGCTGGGAGCTCCTCCTACTGGTAAGTGACAGATCATTAAGCAATGCGCCGCACAGACCTGTCACTTACCAGTAGGAGGAGCTCCCGGCCGGTCACAGACAGTGCAGCAGGTAAGTATGATGCTTCTAATATTGTAATATTGCTAAGTAACCATGGCAACCAGGCCTGCAGTAGCGTCCTGGTTGCCATGGTTACCGATCAGAGGCCCAGCGATTAAACTGGGACTCCGATCGGAACTCTCCGCTGCCACCAATGATCGGGCAGGGGGGGGGGGAGAGGGGAGGCCGCACACTGGCCACCAATGATATTACAATAGAGGGGGGGGGGCCGACGGAGACCGCACACTGGCCACCAATGATATTACAATAAAGGGAGGGAGGGGGGACCGGGGGAGGCCGCACACTGGCCACCAATGATATTACAATAGAGGGGGGGGGAAGGCGCACGCTGGCCACCAATAATATTACAATAAAGGGAGGGAGGGGGGGACGACGGAAGCCGCACACTGGCCACCAATGATATTACAATAGAGGGGGGGCCGGGGGGGCCGCACACTGGCCACCAATGATATTAAAACTGGGGAGGGAGGGGGGTCTGCCCCCTGCTGCCTGGCAGCCCCTGATCTCTTACAGGGGGCTATGATATGCACAATTAACCCCTCAGGTGCAGCACCTAAGGGGTTAATTGTGCGGATCACAGCCCCCTGTAAGAGATCGGGTGCTGCCAGGCAGCAGGGGGCAGTCATGTACACAGTTCGTAGTATATTCTAACTAGAAGCGTCCCCATCACTGTGGGAACGCCTCTGTGTTAGAATATACTGTCGGATATGAGTTTCACGATCTAACTCATATCCGACAGTATATTCTAACATAGAGGCGTTCCCATGGTGATGGGGACGCTTCAAGTTAAAATATACCATCGGATTGGAGAAAACTCAGATCCTATGGTATATTAACTCCTGACTTTACATTGAAAGTCAATGGGGGACGGATCCGTTTGAAATTGCACCATATTGTGTCAACGTCAAACGGATCCGTCCCCATTGACTTACATTGTAATTCAGGACGGATCCGTTTGGCTCCGCACGGCCAGGCGGACACCAAAACAACTTTTTTTTCATGTCCGTGGATCCTCCAAAAATCAAGGAAGACCCACGGACGAAAAAACGGTCACGGATCACGGACCAACGGAACCCCGTTTTGCGGACCGTGCATGAGGCCTTATTCTGTCTGAATGCTGGACTTAGGCTGTAGTTTCAGCAATGGGAGATTTTAGAAATCTGTGGCTGCTTGTTACATAAGCTCAGAGGGGTGGACTAAGTATGTAGACTTGTCCTCAGTGCATGAACTACCAGACTCTTACTTTAAAGGAAAACTCATATTCCAACTATCCAGTAGGTAAATTATTCCCAAAAATGTTACGATGGGAGAACGACTATAATGTCTGCCTCAGTGCTGGTAAAAATGGCAGCTCATGCTGCTCCTATTTAACCAGGCTCCAGGCCAGGACTCTTGTCATAGATTGTGCTATTACTAAGTCTGTGCTGGATCTGGTAAGGTTGTGGGTCCAGAGGTGACTCCTTAGCATCCTCTGTTGTGTAGACCAGTATTGTAACCTTGTATACTACAGAAGTGCTGGTTGTGTATTGTTACCCAGCGAGCAGCACCTCTGAGCGGGGACCTCTCCTAAACACTACAGTGGTGAGTACTAGTGAAGGAGATCATGGTGCTCTATGGAGTATTGTAGGGGGAGATGTCTTCTATCACAGGTTGTCATGTAACATTGTATAAAATACAGTAGTGTTATGCAGTAACATACTGACCTCTTTAATGATGTCTTCAGCGCTGGAGTGTGTGGTGTTAAATTGTGTAGGATCGTACGTACACTTACTGGTAATCATTTCATTTAAGATGACACCAAATGAATACCAGTCCACTCCAACGCCATACTCCTCCTTAGCCAGCATCTGCCAGGAAGGAGAGAAGATTAGTACACAGCTCTTACCCACATTGTAGGTGCTAAGGTTTCTGCCATTGCCAACATATCATAGAATGGAGTCACTCAAGGTGTTTAGCTGAATGATGACAAGATGTTCTGCCTCCATCCAGCAGCAGATAAACTGCAACCACAAAGTCATCTTTTGTAGACTCGGTGTAACCAAGTGTTACATGGGGGTTCATTTATTTGAATGAGCATATTCTAATATTAGGTTTCTCCACAAGCACCCACTGCAGTGGAAATGAATGGTCACCCCGAGCTTCCCCTGGCAATAACAGCTGATCCCTGAGATCAGTAGATGGCATGAAGGTAATTAAAGAGGTCATTTCATGGGTCCAGAAAAAGTCAGACTTCCACCAATATGATGCTCATGCTTATCCTAAGGATGAATGATCAATATTCTGGACCCCTTCAATACAAATGGATCAGTGAAAATGATGTAAACTCCCCTTTTTCTCACCTCAGGAGCCACATAGCCTTCTGTTCCAGCATATTCGGTGGCTGTGCGGTCTCCAAGCATGTTCTCAAGTGCGAGACCGAAATCCGTGATCTTAATATGGCCCGTCTCAGCCACCAGGATGTTCTCGGGCTTGAGGTCTCTGTGGATGATGCCCTTAGAATGGAGATATTGTATGCCACACACGAGCTCAGCGGCATAGAATCTGTCAGAAAAGTAAATGAATGAATATAATGCGAGGATAACACAGAAGACTCTTAGACTTTCTTACCAGTCACCAGAATAAGAGACAATAATGTTTCTTATAACTGTCAAATAATGAGGCAGTGCAGGGGCGTAGCTATAGGGGGTGCAGAGGTAGCAGTCGCTACCGGGCCCAGGAGTCTGAGGGGGCCCAAAGACCCTTGTGCCACATAAGACACTGGCATTATAGAAAGTGCATACTGGTCAACTTACACCTCTGGCTGGAGGGAAGGGGTTAGGTTAAGAATTTGGCATGAGGGGGTGCCCTTTAAATGTTTGCCTCAGGCAGCAGGAAGGATTTGTGCTCCCCTGCCCCTTGCCAACAAGCACTGAGGGACGGGGGCCCAAGCTGAACTCTTGCACCAGGACCCATGAGCTTTTAGCTACGCCCCTGGGGCAGTGTCTTATGGAAAGGGCTGCATGGTGGCTTAAAATCACATGGACTTCTGTTCCAGGGTTTTAAAGAGCAACCAGTCCTAGTCATGTTCTAGAATGTGTCGCTTATGGCCATTAATAACTATTCCCGGAGGGCCCCTTTAATACCTAGGAATATGATTAAGGCTTCTACAGACTGGGGAGATATCAGAAAAAAAGATCACAAAGATGTGATTTCTGGAGGAACGTTTCCTCTCTGTCTTCAAGTCTTCTTTTGGGGGAACAGATCTCATCAGTGTGATGTGCATGAGGCCGGACACTGGATCTAATATTTCATGTCATTTTCTAACCGTTTAGCTGAGGTTCTTATTTAACCATACCTTGCACTGGGGATGTCAAGCCGCCCCTTCATGTTTAGGAACTGATCAAAGTCCCCGCAGCTCATGTATTCCAGACCAAGTAGAACAAGCATCTGTGACATAGAAGACACCATTACCAAACCATCAGAACATCTACACATGAACTATATGGAATCTAGCAGTGGCATCTGTCATCTTTAAAGGGATATTCCAGTGTCAATAAGTAAAGTTTATTATTTGCATATAGTGAAAGATTCTACAATTTTACAATCTTTCTGTATGAAATTCTCAGTTATTAGGATCTCTGCTTGCAGTTACTGAATGGGAACCGTCATTAGTTTCCTCCCAGCTGCTATAAATCTGTCCTGGTCCTGTGATGGAGATATGGTGCATAGCACTTGACACAGATCTGATAACTGCACTTTATTGAGCCAAGTGTCTGTGTGTCCATAACATGGGGAGGATAGGTTTTTAGCCACTGGAGGTAAACAATGAAGTAATACAGTGTTTATGGATATGCTGAGTTGTGTATGTAATATGCTCCTCGAGGATTGGGCATGTGTACTGTATTTGTACAATGTCATAATCCTAAAAGGTAAAAAAAAAAATACCTAAAAAATGAAATAATACAGCAGAAGAAGCATGGCAGGACAATGCAGAGCAAAGACAGGAGACACTTGGGTAGGTACATTTAATAAGGTGATCATATGCGCCATTGCTTTCTATGGTCAGCAGATGACACACTGACTAAATCTATTAACCCTCTCTACGCTAGACCACAAAATAAGTGACCTCGACCAGGGAAGGTTAAATAAGTGGAAAATGTTATTTTCTAATTTTCTGTAATTCAAACCTGGGGGCGTCTTATAGTCCACAAATAAAGTAAATTAGAAAATGATATAACCTGCCATCATAGAATAAATAACCTTTATTTGCTCCTTTAAAGAGGATCTTTCACCACTCCTGACATGCCTGAATTGCTAGCAGTCTGCAGTAAGGGTACAGAGGAGTGGTAACCAGTTGGGGGGTGTACCTGCACAGACTCACTCTATCCAATCAGTGCTGCCATTTTCAGACTGTAAGTAAATGGAGCAGTGGTCATGTATGCAAACTACTGCTTCATTCATATGGGGACTCAGGGACCTCCATTCTTCTGATCACTGGGGGTCCCTGCAGTCCTACCCGACCCCTTTCTCTCACATGGCTGGTCGCTCTGAGAGGTGCTGCAGTGAAGGGGCCTAAGTTCTCCACCAAGTGCTGCTGCCCCCTTTTCTGCTGATTGGGTTACGAGTGGAGACATTTGACAAAAGTGAAGTTGTCAGAAGTGTACCTTGGTCTGGAATGCTGTCACGGAACCATGAACCAGACGTACAACAAGAGATAAGTGAAAATAAGAAGGCTTTATTGAAAATCAAGCTATAAAGCAAAAGTCCAAACGGATGGTGAAACCGAAGCAGAGTCCTTGCGTAGCCAGAGGTCAGGAAACCAGAAGGGTAGTCAGACGAAGCCAGGATCAAGAACCAGCAGGGTAGTCAGACGAAGCCAGGATCAGGAACCAGCAGGGTAGTCAGACGAAGCCAGGATCAGGAACCAGAAGCAGCAGCAGTCTTAGAAGCATGTGAACACAGGAGGACCAAGCAAGGAACTGACGCCACAGACCTCCTATATATATGAGCTAGGCATCCAGCTCCTCCCAGTGGGAAGGAGGAGCCGCAGGGTGGAAGGCTACAAGAAACCCAGAAACCAAGATGGCCGCCAGCACATGTCAAACGAAGGAGAACAGCAAGAAGGTAAGACCATGACAGTACCTCCCCCTCAAGGGCCCCTCCTCCGCGGAGCAAAAAACGGTTTCTGAGGGAAGCGTGCGTGGAAGGCTCGGAGCAAGGCAGGAGCATGGACATCTGCGGAGGGAACCCAGGAACGCTCCTCTGGACCATAACCACGCCAATGGACCAAAAACTGCACCCGACCGCGGACCAGGCGTGAGTCCAGGATATTGCTCACCTCATACTCCTCATGATTGCCCACTTGGACCGGACGAGGCCGAGGAACCGAGGAAGTGAAACGATTACACACCAGTGGCTTCAACAGGGAGACATGAAACACGTTGGAGATCCGCATGCCAGGAGGAAGCGCAAGGGCATAGGCTACCGGGTTTACCCTGCGAAGCACTCGGAAGGGACCAACAAAGCGAGGAGCCAGCTTGGGAGTGGGCACTCGAAGGTTGAGGTTGCCGGTGGACAACCATACACGGTCTCCGACCTGGTAGGAAGGAGCAGGCGCTCGTCTGCGATCAGCCTAGAGTTTCTGGCGCTGCGCAGAGGCCTCAAGGGACTTCTGGATCTGTACCCAAGAAGCACGTAGGACGGAAAGGTGATCCTCCACAGCAGGAATATCCTGGGGAGAGAATACCTCCGGTAACACGGCAGGTTGGAACCCATAATTGGCCAAGAAGGGAGACGTCCCAGAGGAAGAGTTCACCGCCGTGTTCCTGGCAAACTCAGCCCAAGGCAGGAGGTCAACCCAATTGTCTTGGTGATCGGAGACATAGCAACGAAGGAATTGCTCCAAGGCCTGATTGGATCGTTCTGCGGCCCCATTGGACTGAGGGTGGTAGGCCGAGGAGAAGGAGAGATGAATCCCCAACTGGGAGCAAAAGGCGTGCCAGAACCTGGACACAAACTGACTCCCCCGATCCGACACAATCTCCTTGGGCAAACCGTGCAACCGGAAGACCTCCCTGGCAAAAATCGTGGCCAACTCTTGTGCAGAGGGTAACTTCTTGAGAGGAACACAGTGGCACATTTTGGAAAACCGATCCACAATCATGAGAATGACCGTATGGCCTCGGGATGCAGGGAGGTCCACAATGAAATCCATCCCCAGGTGTGACCATGGGCGCTCCCCGGTAGCTATGGGTTGCAGAAGCCCCAACGGAAGGTGCCGAGGGGACTTACTCTGGGCACAAACGGAGCATGCCGCTACATATGCGGCGATGTCGGAACGTAGGGAAGGCCACCAGAACAGACGTGAAACAGCCCAGGACAGCTGATTCTTTCCAGGATGCCCCGCGGTCTTGGAGTTATGGTAGGTTCGCAACAACCGAGTGCGCAACTCCTCAGGCACAAAACATCTGCCGTTGGGTCTCCCAGAGGGAGCACCAGATTGAGCCGCCAAAATCTGCTCACCCAGAGGAGAGGTCAGGCTGGTGCGAATGGCGGCCAAGATCTGATTCGGAGGTATGACCGAGGTCGGAATCGACTCCTCCCTGGACAGCTCGGAGTACTGCCGTGATAAGGCATCCGCCCTGATGTTCTTGGAACCGGGTAGGTAGGAGACCACGTAATTAAAACGTGACAAGAACAGAGCCCATCTGGCCTGACGTGGTGTCAATCTCTTGGCCTCAGAAAGGTAGGTCAGATTCTTGTGGTCCGTCAGGATGAGAACCGGAACCACCGAACCCTCGAGCAAGTGCCTCCATTCTTTGAGAGCCTGCACGATGGCCAATAACTCCCTGTCACCAATCTGATAGTTGCACTCCGCGGGAAACAGTTTCCGGGAGTAAAACCCACAAGGAAGCAGAGGACCCTCTGGTGTTCTACGCTGAGACAGGAGGGCGCCTACTCCCGTCTCAGACGCGTCCACCTCGAGGACAAAGGGCAACCCAGGGTTGGGATGCGACAGAATCGGAGCCGACACAAAGGCGGACTTTAGGGCCTCAAAAGCTCGGATGGCCTCGAGCGGCCAGACCTGGGAATTACTGCCCTTCCTGGTTAGATCCGTGAGAGGCTTGGCCAGCATGGAAAAGTCCCTGATGAACTTCCGATAATAATTGGCGAAGCCCAAAAAGCGCTGCAGGGAACGAAGACCACTGGGCTGGGGCCACTGTAAGACAGCCGAAACCTTCTCAGGATCCATGGAGAACCCCTCAGCGGAAATGATGTACCCTAAGAAGGTTACCTGGGATCGGTGAAATTCGCATTTCTCAAGCTTACCGAACAGCTTGTTCTCTCGTAACCGTTGCAACACACGTCTGACATCCAGAATGTGGGCCTCCATGGATTCAGAATATACCAAGATGTCATCCAAATAGACCACCACACACTGCTGCAACAGGTCACGGAAAACATCGTTGATGAATTCCTGAAAGACTGCGGGCGCATTGCACAACCCAAAGGGCATAACCAAGGATTCATAATGACCGGTCCTGGTGTTAAACGCGGTCTTCCACTCATCGCCCGCCTTGATCCTTACCAGGTTATATGCCGCCCTCAGGTCGAGTTTGGTAAAGACCGTGGCCCCTTTAAGGCGATCGAACAGCTCGGAAATCAAGGGTATCGGGTAAGCGTTCTTGATCGTGATGCGATTGAGACCCCTGTAATCGATGCAAGGCCTCAACTCACCGCCCTTCTTTTTCACAAAGAAAAATCCAGCCCCTGCCGGGGACGAGGATTTGCGAATGTGTCCGCGTGAAAGCGCCTCCCTCACGTACTCCTCCATGGCCTCATTCTCCGCTACCGACAGTGGATAGACCTTGCCACGAGGAGGAACGGCACCAGATTGTAACTCTATGGCACAATCGTATGGGCGGTGCGGAGGTAGGGCAACCGCACGCACCTTATCGAATACATCCCGGTACTCCTCGTATTCAGGAGGCAACAGAGAGTCCGAGGAAGTACACAGCAACCTGGCAGACCCATGGATGCAACTAGCCCCACACTGCGGTGACCACGAGAGGATCTCGGCCGATCTCCAATCGAAAGTCGGATTATGCTTCTGGAGCCAGGGGTACCCCAAGACCACCGAGTAGTGTGGAGACGAAATAACCTGGAGGCAGACCGACTCTCTGTGAACGGCACCAATGGCTATCCCCACTGGAAGGGTCTCATGAGTCACGTGTGGCGGCAGAAGGGGTCTGCCGTCTATCGCCTCAAGAGCCAGTGGGGAACCTCGAGCTTGCAGAGGACACCGAGCCCCCGACCCAGGAGAGGACAACAGTGATCAGTGGTTTGTCAACACGGGAAACCGGGGACGAGGAGACTCCACCCAAGATCTGCCCCCGACAGGATCTCAGGTACGAGCGTTTCCCGGACGGTTCGGACATGCCAAGCGAAAATGCCCACCGAGACCACAGTACATGCATCGGCCCTCGCGTCTCCGGAGTGCCCTCTCCCCCTCAGACAGGCGAGCAAACCCCAGCTGCATGGGTTCACCCCCAAACAAGTCATCCCCAGGAGGCGTGGGAGGAGAGGGAGGCATGGGTGGGATAGCAAACGTAGGCGCCAATCTGTTAGAAGACCTCCGCAGGCTCTCCTTAAAGGAAGGTCTCTCCCTGAGTCTGGTGTCAATCAAAATCAGGAAAGAAATAAGAGCCTCGAGCTCCACTGGTAGGTCCTTAGCTGCAACCTCATCCTTCAAGGCATCCGAGAGACCATGAGAGAAAGCAGCGACCAGAGCCTCATTATTCCAGCCCACCTCTGCTGCCAGGGTACGAAACTCAATGGCGTATTCGGCTACGGATCGTGAACCCTGTCTGATGGACATAAGGAGCTTCGCAGCAGAGGCAGCACGAGCCGGCACATCGAATACCTTCCGAAGAGAAGCAACGAAACCGGAAAACTCGGCAACCACCGGATCGTTGTTCTCCCATAAAGGGCTGGCCCAGGCCAAGGCCTTGTCTGCGAGCAGCGAGATCAAGAAGCCCACCTTTGATCTCTCAGTAGGAAAGGCATGTGGCAGCAACTCGAAATAAATGCCCACCTGGTTAAGGAAACCTCGGCACTGAGTTGGCTCCCCCCCAAAGCGCTGTGGAAGAGGGGCAGAACCGGTCATACCCCGAAACACCGCAGGCGCAACAACAGGTGTCGGTGTAGACTCTGGCGCAACAACCGGAGCGGCAGTAGGAGCGAAATGAGCCGTGCGTTCAAGCAGGGTTTGCAACGCCACAGCGAACCGACCCAACAGGTGATCCTGCTGATCAAGTCTGGCAACCAGCGTGGGTAGCGAGGATGGCCCTGTACCGTCAGAATTCATGGCTTGGTCCTAATGTCACGGAACCATGAACCAGACGTACAACAAGAGATAAGTGAAAATAAGAAGGCTTTATTGAAAATCAAGCTATAAAGCAAAAGTCCAAACGGATGGTGAAACCGAAGCAGAGTCCTTGCGTAGCCAGAGGTCAGGAAACCAGAAGGGTAGTCAGACGAAGCGAGGATCAGGAACCAGCAGGGTAGTCAGACGAAGCCAGGATCAGGAACCAGCAGGGTAGTCAGACGAAGCCAGGATCAGGAACCAGAAGCAGCAGCAGTCTTAGAAGCATGTGAACACAGGAGGACCAAGCAAGGAACTGACGCCACAGACCTCCTATATATATGAGCTAGGCATCCAGGTCCTCCCAGTGGGAAGGAGGAGCCTCAGGGTGGAAGGCTACAAGAAACCCAGAAACCAAGATGGCCGCCAGCACATGTCAAACGAAGGAGAACAGCAAGAAGGTAAGACCATGACAAATGCAAAGTCTGCGTGGACAAGGAAGGGGCTCCCAGATGCCAGCTGTAAGACTCGGTGCTCCACCAACACATCCGCGTCATCGCAGTTGGCAAGCATGGCTCTCTTGCTGATGATCTTAACAGCATACTTCTGATGGTTAGAAGTATCCTCCGCCAAGACGACCTTACCATAACTTCCCTGCCCGAGCACATGATGGAAAATTAATCTCTCCCTGATGGTATTGGAGATTGTGCTTCTAGAGCAGGTTGGCCGAACACCGCTGTCCTCGACTAGGGGGAAAATAATATAAAGACATGTGAAAGGATATTCCCATATTAGGCTTTTATACCATATTGATTGGCTTGGTTCTTTCTGTTATTCTGATAGACGATAGCTGCCAACAATCCCGAATTTGTATAGCCAAGAACAGAGCTTGGCTATCTCCAGCAGTCCCATAGACTCTGAATGGTGATCGGTGAGGGTCTATACTGTTCTATTTGAAGGGGTATTCCCATCTGAGACAATGAGACACCTTTGGGACCCACACCTATATCGAGAACGAGCTGGGAAAGTGGTGGCTGGAGGACCCCAGATTTCCACTGGGTCCAGCCACCACCAAGCGCTGTCCCAATAGTAGTGAATGGGAGCGCACCCGTTTGCGCAGCCACTGCTCCCATTCATTTCTATGAGGCCGAGCTATTTCAATGGGGCTATTATGTTCAATCTGTGAATACATTCTAGAAGTTAGCAAGTGGGAGCTGGAATGCAGTAGAGGGAGTTGGAACAGTGTATCAGGGAGCAGGTACCAATGCTTCCCTCCACAGGTCAGCTGGGAAGGGCTGCCCAAAAGCCTTTGAAAGCTGGATAACACCTTTAACCCCTTAGTGACCACCCAGACATGTTTTTTACAGCGGTCACTAAGGGGCCATGGGCTGGAGCGCCGCCTTTTTATGGCAGCACTTCAGCCCAAGTGAGAGCTTAAATCAATCGCTGGAGCTCCATGCCCGCAGCTACCGGAGGTAGCTAACAGCTTGGGGCAGTGATCAGAGACCCTGACAAGAGCTCTCTGATCACGTGATCGCTGTGATACACTGTATCACGGCGATAACTGAAAATGCCGGCAGCAGAGAAAATGCCGGCAGAACATGTCATAATTTTATTCCGGCCTCCTCTCGGCATGTTTGCTGTGCTGCCACTGGAACTTCGGCTTGCCCCCATTATAGTCAATAGGGATGGAGCGTAACTCCGGCGGCACGTGTGCACTAGCGGCAGCAAGGATCCGGCAGGCTGTTCACCCACCAGAACAGCCTGCCGGAGAAATCTGCCGCTAGTGTGAAACCCGCCTAAGGACTTTATTAAGATTTTTTTTTTTTTTGTGGACACCCCCCATTACTGTTCCTACAGAAGGTTCTGGACACTGTCCTTTTATATATTGTGTAGGTGACTGGTTGAATATCTGCATAGCGGTTTCTACCTTGCCAGGCAGGGGCCTGTTATGGTGCACCGCGTCACTTAGTACGTTCGTTTCTCAAATAGGGATTGATGGGACTAAAGAGACGTTGTACGACCAGTCACTGTCTTTGAATGCCAGCTTGTCATTATAGCCCTATCTGTGTTATTGTATCTTGTGAACAAACTGGAATTTGCAACATAGATGGAGACATTTTGCTCCGTTTTCTTAAATTTGTTGCCTTTTACTACAGGTCAGTTTTTTTCCTTTTTTTTCAGTTTGGCGAGACATAGTCATATGTACAGGCAAATGCCTTTTTAGAAATCTGCCTCCCTTATAAGAGCACAGCTTTACCTTTACTTCTCATCTGTATGTGCCACAAAGATAAGAATGTGGCGGATTTCTAAGACATTAGCAGGGTTACCCATCTAAATATATTTTTTCTCCAATTTCCTGTGAAAATTCTATTAACAATTTGAATAAAACCATATATACTCATTATTTCATTCTATAATAATTTTGCACTCAGCATGCTTACTACACCACTAGATGCATGCTTTAAAGGGAATCTGTCACCTGCTTTTACCATTTTAAGCTGTCACCATTGCTATGTTCACTAAAGTACCGTATTTTTCGTTTTATAAGACTCACTTTTTTTCCCTCCAAAGTGGAGGGAAAAAGTTAGTGCGTCTTATAAAACGAATGTGGCCCAAATGTGTAACTTAATGCAGCTCAGGAGCTCTCACTAACTGCTCCTGAGCTGCCATAAAACAATGGGAGAACAGGTGGGAGGACGGACAGGAGAATGGGCGGGCAGCACTCACGGTACCCTTCAGTGAAGCCGCCAGCCCGTGCATACATTGCGGCACTAAGCAGCGGGCTGGCAGTTTCACTGATGACCAAGTGCTGCGCCCGATCTCCTCCATGTAAGCTAGTCCTGGAGCGTCCGGACCGCTACCGTAACTGTCTGCAGGCTGGCGGCATCTCTGTATGCCATATAGTGCCGCCAGCCTGTGTGGTACAGCGCCGCCCCTCAAGCCCCCCCCTTCCCCTGTATCCAAGTACAGATCCAGACCCCCCTTCCCCCCAGGCATGCAGTTTCTCCTATCCCCCTGGGCAGTTTCTACTTACCCCAACTCTACTTGTCCGGTGCTGATTGGTGGTGAGTCCTGCTCCCCCTTCCTCCACCAATCAGCTACCGGAACACTGTTCAGTGCCACATGACACCCCCCCACCCCCCCCACCCCCCCATAGATTGCATCCTAAGTCCCAAGGTGAGGACATCTTAAGGCAATTTATGGTACCTTAATTAAAAACTGTGTGCCAAATATGACTATAACCCCCATCATCCATAGAAATCCACCCATATACTGCAGTATATGGGTGAATTCCTATGGATGTGGGGGGTTATAGTCATATTTAAAATAAACACTGTTCTGCAATAGTCATGTGTCTATATTAAATATGACTATAACCCCCCTCATCCATATAAATCCACCCATGTACTGCAAAATATGGGTGGATTCCTATGGATGAGAGGGGTTATAGTCATATTTACCATAATATAAACAGTGTCCAGGTACTGTTCTGTAATTGGCATCTGTCTACGGTATATTAAAAATGACTATAACCCCCTCATCCATAGGAATCCACCCATATACTGCAGTTCACTGGTGGATTCCTATGGATGAGGTGGGGTACGGTATATGGTAGCCATATCAGTTACCGTAAGCTATTGTAATACAGTCCAGGGTACAGTCCCTGGACAGTGTTCATATTTAATGTGACTATAACTCCCCTCATCAGTGTATTCTTTATGATGGGGGTTATAATCACATAACAGTGGCATCCACAGATCCCCCATAATAGTGTATCATCCACAGATTCCCGTGTGTCATCCAGAGATGATCCCCCATAACAGCGTGACATCCAGAGATCCCCCATAACAGCGTGACATCCAGAGATCCCCCATAACAGCGTGACATCCAGAGATCCCCATAACAGCGTGACATCCACTGGTCCCCAATAACAGCGTGACATCCACTGGTCCCCAATAACAGCGTGACATCCACAGGTCCCCAATAACAGTGTGACATCCACAGGTCCCCCATAACAGTGTGACATCCACAGGTCCCCCATAACAGTGTGACATCCACAGGTCCCCAATAACAGTGTGACATCCACAGGTCCCCAATAACAGTGTGA
The DNA here is from genome assembly GCF_905171765.1 of Bufo bufo. Lineage (NCBI taxonomy): Eukaryota > Metazoa > Chordata > Amphibia > Anura > Bufonidae > Bufo > Bufo bufo. The sequence continues at coordinate 555,640,138 of NC_053389.1, read as the reverse complement.
CATCCACAGGTCCCCAATAACAGTGTGACATCCACAGGTCCCCAATAACAGTGTGACATCCACAGATCCCCCATAACAGTGTGACATCCACAGATCCCCCATAACCGTGTGACGTCCACAGATCCCATATAACAGTGTCATCCACTGATATTCTCAGCTAGTGTCCCCATGACACTGACATGCTTTTATTACTGTATTTTGTTGTAGAATACTACCATACTGTAGTATCCTGCTGCATCCAAATTTACTGTAGAAAGATGTCAAAGCAGAAAAGGCTTTCATATAAGATCCCTTTTAAACTGGAGGTGATAAAATACGCCAAAGAACATGGAAACAGGGCAGCTGAGAGACATTTCGGGCCGCCTCCAACAGAAAAAATGATACAGGAGTGAAGGAAACAGGAGGATCAGCTGCAGAAAAAGGCATTGATGAGTTTACTGGATCCCCATAATGGTGCTACAGATTTATGAGGAGGTGTGGCCTTGCTATGCGCACCAAAACTAGAATACCACAAAAAATGCCAAAAGAATACGAGTCCAAGATTCTTTTTCACAAATTTGTGCTGGATTCAAGAAAGAAAAATAGCTATCAAATAAGCCAGATTGGGAATATGGATGAAGTCCCATTACCCTTCGATGTTCCATCGAACAGGACTGTTGATATGAGAGGCGCAAAAACCGTAACAGTGAAGACCTCAGGGCACAAAAAAACCCATTACACGGTTGTATTGTCCTGCTGCGCAGATGGGACCAAACTGCCACCAATGATCATTTTCAAAAGGAAGAACATGCCAAAAGAGGTGATTCTAAGAGGAGTGATTGTCCATGTTCATGAGAAAGGGTGGATGGACGAGAATGGCATGGGAATATGGGTCGACAAAGTGTGGTCCAAACGACCTGGAGGGCTTCTGAAGAAACTGGCCTTACTTGTGCTTGACCAGTTTAGGGCACATATCACCAAAAACACAAAAAAGAGGTTCAAAGACGTGAACACTCATCTAGCGGTCATTCCTGGGGGGCTTACCAGCCAGCTGCAGCCTCTTGATGTATCATTAAACGAGCCATTAAAGGTTTGCATGCGGGAGTAGTGGAATAAGTGGATGGCTGCTGGGAATCATGACCTTACACCCAGTGGACGGATGAAGAGGCCAGGGCCGGTGCAAGGATTTTTGCCGCCCTAGGCAAGATAAAAATTGACGCCCCCCCCCTTATCAGATGATCTGCCCATATCATGTTACACCCCTTTCTCAGCTTTTAAATTAAAAGAACTGCTATGTTTCCCTTAGGGTTAATCCAGCTTCTTGTAGCCGTCTCTTTTTGCGGAACAGAATTGTGGACCCATCCATTTCTATGGGGCCGCACAACAAGCGGCCCCGATCCGGAACTGCGGACCCGGATCCGCAATTCCGATCCTGAAAAAAATAGAACATGTCCTATTCTTGTCCGCAATAGTGCCTGTCTGTGGATCCGCAAAACACACACTGATGTGTGAATGGACCCTAAATGTGAGGTAAATTAGTTTCCAATGTAGTAATAATAACTAAACAATTACATAATAAACATATTGCATTGTCTACTTACCACCAGGACAATAAGATGATCTGGTCTCTGGCTGCAGTCTGGCTCTGCGGACTCCCTTGTCACTCTCTTCCCCCCCCCCCTCCCTCCCTTGTCACTCTCATTATTTCCCCCCCCTCTCCCTTGTCACTCATTATTTCCACCCCCCCTCCCCCTTGTCACTCATTATTTCCACCCCCCCTCCCCCCTTGTCACTCATTATTTCCACCCCCCCCCCTCCCCCCTTGTCACTCATTATTTCCCCCCCCCCTCCCCCCTTGTCACTCTCTTTTCCCCCCACCTCTAGTGTAGCGTGGCCGAGCTCTGTTCGATCCGCGGTACAGGAGCATTTGTTTCCTGTACCCGGCCGGACTGACAGGAAGTGCACACTAAGTGAGCACTTCCTGTCAGTCCAGCCGGGTACAGGAAACAAAAGCTCCTGTACTGCGGACCGAACAGAGCTCGGCCACGCTACATTAACAACAGCACACAGCAGGCGCAGGCAGGATTCTTTAGAGCGGCAAGCGCTCAGCCTCAGCTGCCCAGGCGGCGCAGCATGAGGGGCGCCGCCGGCCGCCCGAACTTATATAAGCAACTTTTTTTTTTAAACCGCAACGGGCGCCCCCTGCTGCATGGCGCCCTAGGCGACTGCCTAAGTCGCCTTACTGGTGGCGCCGGCCCTGGAAGAGGCCCACTATCACCCAAGTCTGCGAGTGGGTGAAGTCATCATGGCAATCAGTAAAGGAAGAAATGGTTGTCAAATCCTTAAAAAAATGCGGCATCAGTAATGCCCTGGACGGTTCGGAGGATGGTGTCCTATATGAAGACACCAGTGACAGTGATACCACTGACATTGAGCCACTGAGTTCGGACAGCAGTGAAGAGTTTTTGGGGTTTTCAGATGACTAGAGGTCATGTCGTACTGAAAATCTTTCTCTTCTGTTATTGTTAATGTTTCATAATGCTGCTGGTGACTGTTGGTAATGTTTGCACATTATATGTTATTTTATTAAAGTGTTTTAGTCCACCTTTTAGTTCAAATTATTTTTTTCTCCATTTTCCTCTTCTGAAAACTGGGTGCGTCTTATCATCAGGTGCGTCTTATAAAGCGAAAAATACGGTACCTTATTTCCAGCAGTCTTCTTTTTACTTTATTTCGTTTTGTCCTTTTGATATAAAAGCCCTTTTTATGATATGCTAATGAGGCTCCAAGGTGCCCAGAGGGGCGTTTTTTCCCCTCTCCGGTGCCCAGTGAGGCCCCCCTGCAGTGCCCAAGAACGCCTCCTGATCCTCAAATAACCTCCCACAGCCCCGGCAAAACGGTCCCGCCCCCTCCCCACGTCATCGTCTACCTTCTAGAAATGCCCCGTCCTTCTTCCTGTCGGAAGAAAAGTTGCCAGAAAACTTGCGCAGGAGAAATGGGGTGATACATTTTGAGGTGTACTTCTTCATTTTCATGTGCCTTGTAGAAAAAAAAACTGTCTTTAAATTGACACTTGCGTAAAAAAAGGAAAATTTTATTTTTTATCACCTTCTTAGAGATATTTTATTTGAAAGACTAGGTGGTCAAAAAACTCATCACACCCTTAGATGAATACGTTAAGGGGTTTAGTATTCAAAATGGGGTCACTTTTGGGGGTGTTATATTAGTCTGACACTTATAAGCCTCTGCAAACTTGGCTTGTTGCAGGAAAAAATATGTATTTCAAAAAATGTTAAATTAATGTTGAAATGGTAAGTCTCCTAAATTAAAAAAAATTTAATAAAAGTTTTTTGCAAGTGCAGCCAAAATAAAGTAAAGATGTGGAAATATATTTCTGATAAAAATATTGAATAGTATTTATGTATGTACGGTGTTCTGCCCAAGGTTATACTGAAATGTTATGTTTGATGTTGCTGCCATCTAGTGGTCAAAGTTAGTTTCTACTTCGCCAGAACTTTACAGGAAGTGTATTGTCAGAGGCAGTAACCTTTAACCTGGAACTGTATTTCCTCCATTTCAGCACTGCTCCTGGATCTTGCAGGCTGCATGCAGAGGAGCTCTTGATCTATTCCTGGACTAATGATGGAATTGTCTGTGAGTACTCTCACTGATGGAGTGAGGCTGCTGTATTATGTTTAATGTATTGACACATATGTTTTGTTTATGTTTATATTGTAGTTTTACAAAGTTATTCAGAAAAGAGAATACATACAGATCTGATGTCTCACGTTTCTTGACTTCTGAATTATTGTTAAGCTGTCTGACTAGTGTTATACAACAGTTCAATAACGCGAAGCAGAACAGTAAAAAGACAACCCACGTGGCGGTCTGGAATAAACTGAGACGCCATTACTGCAGCATGAGTCTAAGATCAGGAACAAAGTACCAGGCTGATGCCACGCTACCGCCAACACAGCAAGGCAGGGAGAACATTCCCAGCAAGACGATGCAAAGTCGCATGTGTCCAGAACTTCACGGGCTAGCAAGATGTCCTCAGCAAGTTCCTCAGCAGTTAGAGCTCGTGCCAAGGCAGAAGCTGCCCGCGTCCAGCTACAGTACGCAGAAAAAGAAGCCATGATGATGCAGGAGTTAGCAGCAAAGAAAGCTGCCATAGCACAAGAGACAGCAGCTAGGGAAGCTGCCATAGCACAAGAAGAAGCGGTTTTAGAATCAAAATTGCTCATCCTGCAGCGACAGACTGCAGTTGCAGTTGCTGAAGCAGAGGCCGCTGCCTACATGGGAACAAATCGGTCAGGAAGTGAAAAATCATATAAAGACTCAGAGGTTCCAGAAAAACCTCTATTCTCTGCAGATCGTACAAGTGAGTACGTCCAGAACCTTACTGATGCACATACAAAGGAACAGTCTCTTAAACCTGAAGCAAAGGAATTCAGGCTGAGATCAACATACCCCTGAGCAGGCCCAATCAACCTCATGAGATCAGCGGCTGCCAGCAAACCAAGAAGGAAGCACCAGAAACCCCTAAGAACAAAAAACAAGTGTTCCCATCACCTCAACCTAAAGATTATATACGCGAACAACAATGTGCAGTGGATGTCACCAAATATCTCATCCGCAAAGAAATGGTTAGCTCAGGCTTTCTCCAATTTGATGACTGTCCTGAAAACTATTGGGCATGGAAATCTTCCTTTCTGAATGCCACTGAAGGTCTGAATTTATCACCAGCAGAAATGCTTAATTTAATGATAAAATGGCTTGGTACTGAGTCAGCAGAGCATGCTAAGAGGATGAGAAGAGCAAACCTGTTCAACCCTGCAGCAGGACTCAACATGACCTGGAGAAGACTAGAAGAAACGTGTGGATCCCCAGAGGTAATAGAAGGAGCACTGTTGAAAAAACTTGAAGTCTTTCCCAAGGTGGGCTACAGAGACAACGTGCGGCTACAAGAACTAAGTGATCTTCTACTAGAGATAGAATATGCCAAAGAGGATGGCTACTTGCAAGGACTTTCGTATCTAGATACAGCTAGAGGCACTAATCCCATAGTAGAGAAACTACCCTCAAATCTGCAAGACAAGTGGATGTCTGTAGGAGGTAAATTCAAAGAAAATTATGGAGTCGCTTTTCCCCCTTTCTCTGTGTTTTCTAGGTTTGTCCGACAGCAAGCGAAAATCCGAAGTGATCCCAGTTTCGCCTTCACCACCAGCGGCAATCAATCACACAGACCTGAGAGACCTCACAGACCTCACGGTAGGACCTATGTATCCACACACAAAACAGCTGTACCTTCAGAAGTCACAGACTACCAAAGCACCCACAAGGTACACACCATAGAAAACCCTGATAGACATTGCCCAATACACAAAAAACCACATCCACTAAAGAAATGCAAAGGCTTTAGAAGCAAACCCATTGCAGAGCGGATGTCCTTCCTTAAACAAAACGGCATCTGTTTCAAGTGCTGCGGATCTACTTATCACATTGCCAAAGACTGCAAAATACCAGTAGAATGTACAGAATGTGGCAGTGATAGATACATTGCAGCTTTGCACCCTGGCCCTGCTCCTGCCCCACTAGAGACTGTAGAACCCAGGAAAGATCAGGGCAGGGAGCAACAAGAGACCCCACTCTCCTCTGTAATGTCTAATTGCACAGAAGTATGTGGACAAGGCAAGAGTGCACGATCATGCTCTAAAATCTGTCTAGTGACTGTGTATCCCACTGGCAAGAGAGAAAGGGCAGTGAAAATGTATGCAGTGCTAGATGAACAGAGCAACAGATCCCTTGCAAAGTCAGATTTCTTTGATATCTTTAACCTTAAGGCAAGTGCAGTTCCATACACTCTAAGGACATGTGCAGGGACAATTGAAACCACAGGGAGAAGAGCTACTGACTTTACCATTGAATCCTTCAATAAGAAAGTGCGGTTCCCACTTCCTACCCTAATAGAGTGTGGCATGATACCTGACGACAAAACTGAGATTCCATCTCCAGAAGTGGCTCATCACCACCCTCACCTCCGCTCAATTGCTCACCTTATCCCCGTTGTTGAGCCAGATGTTTCTATCCTTCTACTTCTTGGAAGAGACATCCTTCAGGTACACAAGGTACGCCAGCAAATCAATGGACCTTATAATGCCCCCTATGCGCAGAGACTGGATCTGGGGTGGGTCATTGTAGGAGAAGTTTGCCTGGGGACAGTGCACCAGCCTGACAACATTAGCTCTTTGAAGACGTCTGTGTTAACAAATGGACGCACATCTCTTCTCAGTCCCTGTCACAACAACTTCATTGTCAAGGAAAGCTTTGGCAGGTCAACACAACACTGTGACTCTTCTACACTATATGGTAAAGAAGAAGTCAATTACAACATTGAGACGGACAATCTAGGGATAACAGTATTTCAGAAAACTAAAGATGATGATAAACAGGCCCTCTCTATAGAGGATCAGATCTTCTTGCAGATTATGGATAAAGAGGCTTACCAAGATGACAATCACAGTTGGGTGGCCCCTCTCCCCTTTCGCACACCCAGACGTGTTCTGCCTAGTAACAGGGAGCAAGCCATGAAGCGTTTGCATTCACTCAGCAAAACACTGCAGAGAAAGCCAGAAGTGAAAAGAGATTTCACTGAATTCATTAAGGGGATGCTAGACAATGATCACGCTGAAGTTGCAGGACCACTTGAGACAGACAGGGAACACTGGTATCTACCAATGTTTGGTGTTTACCATCCGCACAAACCTAACCAAATCAGAAAAGTTTTTGATTCCAGCGCAGAGTATAAAGGAGTCTCTTTAAATGACGTACTGTTGAGTGGCCCTGACCTAAACAATACTTTGCTAGGTGTCCTCATGCGCTTCAGAAAAGAGCCCGTTGCTTTCACAGCAGATGTGCAACAAATGTTTTATTGCTTTCTTGTCAGAGAAGACCACAGAGACTTTCTACGTTTTCTCTGGTACAAAGACAAAGAAATTGTCGAGTACAGAATGAAAGTGCACGTATTTGGCAATAGCCCCTCTCCTGCCGTCGCTATATACTGCATGCAAAATGCGGCCCAGAAAAATGCAGAGTGCTATGGACAAGAAGCCAAACACTTTGTATTGAGACATTTCTATGTAGATGATGGACTCGCTTCTGCTAGCACACCTGAAGATGCAATATCCATCCTTAGTAAAGCAAAACAAATGCTGGCAGAATCCAATCTGCGTCTTCATAAAATCGCTTCCAACAGCCAAAAAGTAATGGAAGCCTTCCCTGTAGCAGACAGAGCTAAGGACCTTAAAGATCTTTGCCTAGGTACAGATGCCCTTCCCTTGTAGAAAAGCCTAGGCCTAAGTTGGGATCTAGAAAATAATAGTTTTGCTTTCAGAGTTTCCTCAGAGGAAAAGCCTTTTACACGTAGGGGTATTCTATCCACCGTAAATAGCCTCTATGATCCCCTAGGGTTTGTATCACCTGTGACTATAAGAGTTAAGGTCTTAGTTCGGGAACTGTCATCTGGGAAAAGTGAATGGGATGCATTGCTTCCACAGGAGAGACTAAGTGAGTGGGTTCAATGGACAGAATCCTTGCAAGCATTAGAGCACCTAAAGATAGACAGATGCTATGTGCCCGTATCTCTATCATCAGCTTCCAGGAAAGAACTATGCATCTTCTCAGACGCATCCACCACAGCTATAGGTGCAGTAAATGTGTGTCATGTTGGATTTGTCATGGGAAAGTCCAAATTAAGCCCAAAACCACACTATTCCTCGTTTAGAGTTGTGTGCTGCCGTACTTGCAGTCGAAATGTCTGAGCTAATCACAGATGAACTAGACACTGATTTTGATGCTGTGAAATTCTTCACTGATAGCGAGACTGTCCTAGGGTACATTTGCAACACCACTAGGAGGTTCTATCTGTATGTCTCCAACAGAGTGAATAGAATCAGGCAGTCTACACACCCAGATCAGTGGTTCTATGTATCTACAGAGCAAAACCCTGCAGATTATGCCACTAGGCCTACTCAAGCAGCATGCCTTCAGAACTCTATATGGTTCTCAGGCCCATCCTTTCTGTACCAACCACACTGTGAGGATATAGACACTGCTAATGTTTTTCCTCTCATAGAGCCCGAAGCTGACCCTGAAATTACAAGCTTCAGCACCAGAGCTTCTGAAGCCACACTTCACTCACATTGCTTTGATAGATTGTCTTGCTGGAAGATATTAGTTAAGACCCTAGCCAAACTCATCCATGTCGCTAAAACCTTCCAGAGGGAAACCAGCAGCAATCAGGTCAGAAGGTGGGGAAGTTTCCATGAACAGGTCAATCTAGAAGAACTTGCTCAGGCAAAGTCGGTTATAATCTCTTCTGTTCAAAACAAACATTTCCAGAAGGAAATTGACTGCATCAAAAAACAAAAGACATTCCCAAAACTAAGCCGTCTTAGGAAGCTTAGCCCCTTTTTAGACAAAAATGGGTTGTTGAGAGTAGGTGGACGTTTGTCTCTTGCAGGACTTTCAGAGGAAGAGAAACAGCCTGTCATTATACCTTATGATCACCACATTGCGACACTGCTTCTTAGGTACTATCATGAACAAGTAGTTCACCAAGGGCGACACATCACAGAGGGTGCAATTAGATCCGCAGGTTTCTGGATTCTTGGTGGCAAACGCTTGGTATCAGCTGTTATACACAAATCCGTCATCTGTCGCAAGCTGCGAGGAAGGTTACAAAGTCAAAAGATGGCAGAGCTACCAGAGGACAGAGTAATTGCTCAACCACCTTTCACCAATGTGGGCTTAGATGTATTTGGTCCGTGGTCTGTTTTAACCCGCCGCACTAGAGGAGGCAGCGCAGACAGTAAACGATGGGCAGTCCTTTTCACTTGTTTGTACACACAGAGCTACTTGAAACCATGTCAACATCAAGCTTTATTAATGCCTTGAGGAGATTCTTCTCAATTCGTGGCCCAGCAAAACTGCTCCGTTCTGACAGAGGAACAAACTTTGTAGGAGCCTGCAAGGAACTTAACATTTGTGCCAGCGAATCACAATTGCAAGACTTTCTCCAAGACAGAGGATGTACATGGGTCTTTAATCCTCCACACTCTTCACACATGGGTGGTGTCTGGGAGAGACTTATAGGTATTGCCATGCGAATCTTGGACGCTATGTTGCTACAAACCAAAACTGCTCACTTGACCCATGAGACTTTAAGCACCTTTATGGCAGAGGTTACAGCTATTATGAATGCCAGGCCTATAGTTCCTGTGTCCTCAGACCCAGATACACCTATGGTCCTTACCCCAGCAATGTTATTGACTCAAAAAGCGAACTCTTTGTCTGCTCCATCCGGAACCATAAGTACAACACAAGTTCATGCGAAACAATGGAAGCAAGTACAATGTTTGGCAGACACCTTTTGGAAAAGATGGAAGAGGGAGTATCTGTCAAATCTTCAACACCGTAGGAAATGGACTGAGGATCGCCCAAATGTAAAAGTGGGTGATGTTGTTCTGTTGAAAGACAGCCAAGAGAGCAGGAACGAGTGGCCTGTAGGACTTATTGTCAATGCTCTACCAAGCAGGGATGGCAAGGTTAGGAAGGTGGAGGTCAAGATTGCAAAGAATGGGACTTCCAAAATCTATCTTAGACCTATAACTGACATTATAGTTTTAGTTTCCGATTAGCTAGGATTCCATTCCTGTTTATATGTTTTTTCTGCATTGCAGTAGTTATTTAGGTAGTGACATAATAAATTATGCCAGACAGGGAGTGTTCTGCCCATTTTGTGCATAATAAATGTGTGTAATGTGCTGTAAAGGTTATACTGAAATGTTATGTTTGACGTTGCTGCCATCTAGTGGTCAAAGTTAGTTTCTACTTCTCCATTTCAGCACTGCTCCTGGATCTTGCAGGCTGCATGCAGAGGAGCTCTTGATCTATTCCTGGACTAATGATGGAATTGTCTGTGAGTACTCTCACTGATGGAGTGAGGCTGCTGTATTATATGTAATGTACTGACACATATGTTTTGTTTATGTTTATATTGTAGTTTTACAAAGTTATTCAGAAAAGAGAATACATACAGATCTGATGTCTCACGTTTCTTGACTTCTGAATTATTGTTAAGCTGTCTGACTAGTGTTATACAACAGTTCAATAACGCGAAGCAGAACATACGGTATGTGAAATATTCCAGTTGAAAATAGGAAAATATGCAATTTTTTTAATTTTTTTATATATTTTTAAGTTTTTTAATAAAGATACGCAAAAGTTTACCACCTAAGTAAAATACAATATGTGACGAGAAAACAATGTCAGAATTACTTTGCTATGACAAGACTATGAATCTAATAGATGGCGCTGTTAATGAGTAGTGTAGATCGCGAATTTTCCATGCAAATGCATGTCTTTCCCATATGCCCATGTTTATGCAAATTAGTTTTTACATGATAAAACTGTATAGACAGGTTATTGAAAATTATGTTAGGACCATCAGAAAACTTTTTGTCACCCTAATGATATTGATCTAGGTGCGCAGGTCTACCCAAGCCATCCAACAGATGTGAATCAACTTTGAGGCTTACTGGCTCTCAGTCAGATGAGAGCTGGTTTGGAATGTCTCATAGTGCACAAGGCTGCCATTGTAAGGTATGCTGACTGTTATCTGTCTCACGGATAGATTGTTGGCTTCCACATACCTGGCTTTTGGCATATAGCCTTTGTGTGGTTGTCTACTGTATGTCATAGATAATAGGAGTCCAAGATGCATCCAGCCATCCTCTTAAGGCTGTTTCCAAACCATTTTGATGGGTTTTCCATCAATTTCTAACCTTTTTTTGTGAACCAGACACCCTCTTCTCTTCCGAGCAGGAGGTGCCTGGTTTGATGCTCGGGTCTCCCATTGACTTTCATTGTATGAAATTGTACTCGAGCACCCGCAGTATTCGGCGGAGCACTGCAATGTGCCGAGCATAGCGATGCTCAAGCCGAACAGCAGTTCGGCCGAGCATGCTCGCTCAACACTAATGCACATAAATATCCTGATACCTATTGTAAAGCACAGAATACCCAATATAAAACAACTCCTTGCTACCCAACCTAGGGTACATTCTCCCTGGTATTTATGATGTAACTAATGTGAGTTTGGATAGCTCATCAAAATGAAAACGTACCTACATGAATGGGAAGTATTCCAGTATTTTAACACACCGCCCGGCAGTGTGTTATTGTAAATAAAAGATCGCTTGCCGTGCAGGGCAAGGGAGCGCATCGGAGCATGAGATGCTCCGATGCTAGCCTCAGGGGGGCTGCCTGGGTGAAAAATAGGGTATGTCCAGGTTCAGCTCTGAACCCGAACAACCCCTTTAAATGGACAATCTATTTTTGTAAGGGGGAATAAGCTGATCACCGAGAGTATTGCTGCTGTCACCTGTGATAGCAATGATCTGTTGTAATGTGCTGAGGGGTTAATGACGCATTAGGTGAAATCAGTAGTCAGGCCATGTCATACTAAGGCCTCTTGCACACGACCGTGTGTCCCCCGTGGCCGTACATCACGGATGGGACCCAATCACTTCAATGGGTCCGCAAATCTGGAGATGCAGTGCAGAAAGGAACGGAACCACGGAACGGAAGCACTACGGAGTGCTTTCGTGGGGTTCCGTTCCTTGCTTCCGTTCTGCAATAAAATAGAACTTGTCCTATCTTTTTATGGAATGGATGGATCGCGCACCAATTCAAGTAAATGGGGTCGCGATCCGCATGCGGCTGGCACACGGTCGGTGTCCGTGCATTGCGGACCACAATTTGTGGTCCGCAGCACGGGCACGGGCAGCACACATTCGTGTGCAAGAGGCCTAGCAGTAGGTGAGCAGAGTTTTCCAGAAAGGGACTCTTTTTGTAACTGCTGTTCACAGATAAGGGAACATTCACACACAGCAGATTTTGTTGAAGAATTTTCCGTGATTGAAAATCTGTTCTATTCACCTAAATGAGGCTTGCAGATCCATGTGCTTTACACCTAATTCTAATGAACGGAACTGATTTTCAGTTGCTGAAAATTCTGCAACAAGATCTTCTGCATATGGAAAAAAAAACTAAAACTAAAATTCTGACACCCACCTGGGTGAGGAGAGAGGGTGGGTGGGGCAATTTAATACTTTCTTTCTTTCTTTCTTTCTTTCATTCTTTCTCTCCCTCTCTCTGCCCCTACAGATGTCAATCTCTTGATGGCCGTCATGATGGATGCAAGAAAACGCAACTACCGGTAAGGCTACATTCCCCCTTGCGGTAGCAGGGTCCAGCAGGTTGCTCCGGAGGGGGAACAGCCTGCCGGATTCGTGCTAATGCTAGCCCACCATGCTGCTGGAAGTCTGCTCTGGCCCCATTCACTATAACGAGGGCGGGCTGGAGGTCTAGCAAACAAGGAACAACCTGCAGGACCCTGCTACCGCAAGTGGGAAAGGAGTCTAATTATATATATATTTTTTTTACACATCACCATATTCTGACCCCAAAACGTTTTTTTTATAGTTATATCTAGCTGTGTGGAGGCTCATTTTTTGCAGGCCGATCTGTAGTTTTTATTGATACCAGTTTTTAATATATATATATATATATATATATATATATATAATACACAGGTGAAACTCGAAAAATTAGAATATCGTGCAAAAGTTAGAATTTTGTGAAAAGGTTCACTATTCTAGGCTCAAAGTGTCACTCTCTAGTCAGCTAATTAATCCATATCCTCTGAGCAAATTTTTACTTTTTTATGATTTTTAGCTCATGTTTGAGGCTACAAGACACTATTATTTTTTTTTATTCTGTACCATCGTGTTTCGTATATATCCATGATGGTGCTAGAATTGCTCATTTCTTATGTTGGCCTGCCACCTGGCATAATAGAAGTCTATAGCCTTCCGTGGTGCATTCCATCATGGTCCATGGTAGCGGAATCCATAACAGGATTCTTTTAATAACGCGAACCTTGTGCTCCGAATTTGAAAACACAAGTTTGCGCAACACTATTCAACACACATCAGGTCCTCCTTAGGGCTCACGCACTGTCTGTGTCCGTTCCAGAAATTACTCAGTGTACATTCGGTTTCCGTATGTCCGTTCCGCAACAATATAGAACATATCCTGTTATTGTCCGTTTACAGACAAGGATAGTACTGTTCTATTACACTTTGCAAAATACAGAATGCAAATGGCCGCCATCCGTATTTTTTGCTGATCCGTTTTTTGAGGACCGCAAAATACATACGGTTGTGTGCATGAGCCCTGACTCCTCAGAAGTGTAGTTTCTTTACTTTGACCTCTCCCTCCTGAGCCGCTGGCAGGCTGTGCCATCCCCCAATGCTCCTTTCTGTTGCTTCTGCTCCCTCTATCCAAAGACTGGACCTTTTGTGCCCTCAGTGCTCCTCTGACACAGAATTACCAATTCATATCTCCCCATCACCCAAAGAGCCCTGCCAAATAGTGTCCCTCCTGTGCACTGCCCCTCTTGCCGGTGCCCAAAAAACCCCAACAACTTTAGTCTGGAAAAAAATTATAAAGACCCCATGTTGTAGGTGGGTCCAAATTAGAAAAAGGTAGGTAGGGTCAATAAAAGTAGTCGGGGACAGTAAACCATTAACCATGATAACACTGCTGATAGCAAGAAACTGCGCGTGTAAAACCTGTATCAGAAATTGGCATGCTGCGAACTTAAAATGTCCACTTTGCTAACTCCGCTGCATTTACATACAACGAGGTGGATGCGATTTGAAATAGTCTGATCCACACATTGCAGAAAGTTTGCTCAGTCAAATCTGCAGATTGTAAATTACATTAGTAGGCCGTAGTTTTCTGCCACAGATTTCACCCACTTCAGTGCAACGGGGTGCATCATCCAAACTGATCTTTTTGCCTCAGGAAGCGGTAGGACTGCAGGGGGTGGACATTTAGCCCCCAGCCCTGCACTCCTACATCCTGCTCAGCCTTGCATACATTTGGTGTCAGAGAGTCAGAGACCAGGCCAGATTAAACAAGAGTCTGTCTTTATTGTGTGCAGGATTAAAGTTCTAGTACATCCAGCAGTAGTTTGTATAAAATGCAACATCCTCACAGATGTTCCAGCATGAGCTAAGCAGATGAATATGTCATTGGCCCTCAGATTACTTTGGCTAAGAGCTGTGCTCTAGCAACTGTGGCTGTAGTGTCCGCTATTCTAGGGTACGTAGGTTGTCTTAACTTGTTATCCTTCTGCAGCAGCGTCTGGATCGCCTTAAGCTGGGTTACTTTGCTATCTCTCTCTCTGTAGCCATGCAAATCCTTCCCTTTTAGCGCTTGCTTGTATCTCCTGGAGCTCGTGGAGGTGACGTAACGGTTATTTGGTCAGTTATTTCCATCAGTTATTGTGAGCCAAAACTGGGTGCAGGTCAAAAACACAGAACAGGTGAATATCTTTCCATTGTACCTTTTTCTCTGAGTAGGCTTCACTTCTGCTTTTGGATCACAATAACTGATGGAAATAACTGACATGTGAACTTGGCCTTAGGGTACTATCACACTAGCGTTTTTCTTTTCCGGTGTTGAGTTCCATCACAGGAGCTTAATACGAGTTTTATCCTAATGCATTCTGAATGGAGAGCATTCCGATCAGTATGCATCAGGATGCATCAGTTCAGTCCCTCTTACGTTTTTTGGCCGGAGAAAATACCGCAGCATGCTGCAGTTTTCTCTCCGGCTGAAAATCCTGAACACTTGCAGGAATGCCGGATCCGGCATTAATTTCCATTGAAATGTATTAGTGCCGGATCCGGCATTAAGAGTTCCGGCAAAACGGATCTGGTTTTCCGGTCTGCGCATGCGCAGACCTTTAAAAATGCAAACAATAAATAAATACCGGATCCATTTTTCCAGATGACACTGGAGAGACGGATGCATTATTTCAATGCAATTCAATCCACATCCGGATCCATCTGACAAATGCCATCCGTTTGTGTCCGGATTGCTGGATCCGGCAGGCAGTTCCGGTGATGGAAACTGCCCGCCGGAATCCTCTGCCGCAAGTGTGAAAGTACCCTTACAGAAAGTAAAGAGCAGAAGCTTAAAATGTGATCATATGATGAGACCAGCGTGATCCAGCCGTGAGCACGTGTTAGGCTACTTTCACACTGGCGTTTTGGCTTTCCGTTTGCGAGATCCGTTCATGGCTCTAACAAGCGGTCCAAAATGGATCCATTTTGCCCTAATGCAATCTGAATGGAAAAGGATCCGCTCAGAATGCATCCGTTTGCCTCCGTTCAGTCACCATTCTGCTCTGGAGGCGGACACCAAAATGCTGCCTGCAGCATTTTTCTGTCCGCCATGTGGTGCGGAGCAAGACGGATCCGTCCTGGCACACAATGTAAGTCAATGGGGACGGACCCGTTTTCTCTGACACAACAGAAAACTGATCCGTCCCCCATTGACTTTCATTGGTGATCAAGACGGATCCATCATGACGGATGCATGCGGTTGTGTTATTGTAACGGAAGCGTTTCTGCTGATCCATGACGGATCCGCAAAAAACGCTAATGTGAAGGTAGCCTAAGTCAGTGGAAATAAAACCAGGCACACAACGATATAAGGGGGGAATGGAGAATTTTATTTAATTTATAATCTTATTAATGATGGGACTGAAGTTTTGGTGTAAATTGCAAATCAAAGTCGAGGATAAGTTACATCCATTGACTTTTATTGATTCAGGGGAAGGCGAAAAAACCCCCTGTAGGGGGAAAAATTCCTTCCCGACTCCGCTTAGGGCAGTCAGACGATTTCCCTGGATCAGATATTATTAATCCAGAGGAAGGCGAAAAAACCTCACTGAGCCTCAGCCATCAGCTTCAGATGAGGAAAAATTCCTTCCCGACTCCATGCATGGCAGTCAGATTAGTCCCAGAATCAATTACTAAATAATCGGTCCACAAGGGATTGGCCAAATTGTACTTTGAATTAGGTGAATGGCTGAATTGGGGGGAGGGCAACTGTGTTGATCCAGAAGAAGGAGAGAAAAAACCCCTTTATGACATCTGCCAATCTGTCCTAATCTAAGGGGAAAAACACTCCTTCCAGACTGCAAATAAAGCAGTGGGAAAATAGTCCCTGGATCAAATGCCCGTACACATCCATCATCCAGTGGGATCGGCTCCAGGATCAGTGTCCTCTGTCGTCAGGTGTCTTCAAGATGTTTTCCTTCAGTCCAATCGCAGGGAGGGCTTCCAGGATCCAGTCTATACTTACCTGTTGTCTTCATACTGTGGTATATATGATAGGAAGAATCAATACAGATACCATATAATGTGGTATAATATACAAAGATTTTGTGCTACATATGAAGATTAGGGATTTTACACAACGGTTTAATGCTCATAAAATTTGAGCTTCACATTTGGAGCAGCTTAAATCTTGAATCATTAGGTAAGTTATACAACTGTATAGGAACACTGCTTATTTCCATCTATATACCTGGATCTGTTCTTCTGTCCATCCATTCATCTTCTCCAGGGGCTCAGGAGGACATCTTGCTCTGGTGACATTAGAGCTGGTGGAGGGTTTACTGGGTGACAAATGATAACCCTCTGAAAATGGCCTGATGTTTCAGTGGCAATCGTCGCTTCTTGGCGGCTGCCTCCATTTTGCCCAGGTTGAATGGTTTGGGACAGCGTTGAGGTATAGATGGCTACAAGAAAAAGAAATAGATATAAATGAGGATATGGTCATCACAATTGGTGACAGACCTCATATGAAGCTTATGCTGGTAGTATTTCCACATGTAATATGATTACCTTATGTACTCATCCCCCACCATAATAAGATATATTTTTCTATAAAGGTATAAAGCATATTAAAGGCCAAATTAGGGTACTGGCCTGCACTCATTACAGGGGTCTGCCTCCAACCAGCTCCATTCAAGAATTATTTGTTACAAATATAATTATGACTTTACCTTCCAAAATACATTCAAGGTGCAAACTACTGAAAACACATAAAAGCTCTGCATGCTGACATGCATTACTGGAGTTGGAGTTTAGTGGCCCAATCCCCAAACCACCATGTCCTGTGACAATTGCTACTGCTTGATGGCTCTGCCCCCTCCTTCTTACCTGCCAACATGTCCCCCTATCAAGCCCCTGACATTGAGAATCATATACATAGTAGCTAGAAATGACTGGGCCCCACAGCAAATTTTTGAATGAAGCCCCCCTCCCCTAGTAATCTTTTCGCAACCCCTTCCTTTTATGCTGCCCCCATTCCTGTGGCTAGTAAAGATCGCTCTCTCAGATGAGGCCTGGCAGCTGTTCCATCCGTTTTCTACACTGTATATACTGTCACTGTATATAATTTCATTGTGTAATACTGTTATGGGGGCCCTGACAAAATCTTTTAGTCCTCCTCTTCCTCGATAGGCCCCCTTCTGGGTCAGGGCCCCAAAGCAGCCGCTTCCCCTGCTTCCCCTATAGTTACGCCCCTGCATATACAGTGTATGAAGTGTATCTAGAGCACGGTAGACTTTCTGTTTATGCACTTACTACAGGGATGTGTGGTGGTGGCATCTCAAGGGCTTCCACAGAGACCCAGTCAATATGCTGGAAGAAATGATGGCCTCTGATGTTACCATGGACTCCTAAGCGCTTGGCAGGATCTCTCTGGAGGAGCTGAAAATGAGAAATGTAATGATAACTTAGTGACTATAACGACCTTTGACCACAATGACCAATCACATTCCAGATCTTACATTTTCAGGGGAAAGCTGGGAAATGAAATCTCCACTTTTCTCTTGCGCAAGTTTTGATAAATTTGCCCTAATGTTTATTCTGTCTGAATGCTGGACTTAGGCTGTAGTGTCAGCAATGGGAGATTTTAGAAATCTGTGGCTGCTTGTTACATAAGGGTGGACTAAGTATGTAGACTTGTCCTCAGTACATTAACTACCAGACTCTTACTTTAAAGGAAAACTCATATTCCAACTATCCAGTAGGTAAATTATTCCCAAAAATGTTACGATGGGAGAACGACTACAATGATGCCTCAGTGCTGGTAAAAATGGCAGTTCATGCTGCTCCTATTTAACCAGGCTCCGGGCCAGGACTCTTGTCATAGATTGTGCTATTACTAAGTCTGTGCTGGATCTGGTAAGGTTGTGGGTCCAGAGGTGACTTCTTAGCATCCTCTGTTGTGGAGACCAGTATTGTAACCTTGTATACTACAGAAGTGCTGGTTGTGTATTGTTACCCAGCGAGCAGCACCTCTGAGCGGGGACCTCTCCTAAACACTACAGTGGTGAGTATTAGTGAAGGAGATCATGGTGCTCTATGGGGTATTGTAGGGGGAGATGTCTTCTATCACAGGTTGTCATGTAACATTGTATAAAATACAGTAGTGTTATGCAGTAACATACTGACCTCTTTAATGATGTCTTCAGCGCTGGAGTGTGTGATGTTAAATTGTGTAGGATCGTACTTACACTTACTGGTAATCATTTCATTTAAGATGACGCCAAATGAATACCAGTCCACTCCAACGCCATACTCCTCCTTAGCCAGCATCTGCCAGGAAGGAGAGAAGATTAGTACACAGCTCTTACCCACATTGTAGGTGCTAAGGTTTCTGCCATTGCCAACATATCATAGAATGGAGTCACTCAAGGTGTTTAGCGGAATGATGACAAGATGTTCTGCCTCCATCCAGCAGCAGATAAACTGCAACCACAAAGTCATCTTTTGTAGACTCGGTGTAACCAAGTGTTACATGGGGGTTCATTCATTTGAATGAGCATATTCTAATATTAGGTTTCTCCACAAGCACCCACTGCAGTGGAAATGAATGGTCACCCCGAGCTTCCCCTGGCAATAACAGCTGATCCCTGAGATCAGTAGATGGCATGAAGGTAATTAAAGAGGTCATTTCATGGGTCCAGAAAAAGTCAGACTTCCACCAATATGATGCTCATGCTTATCCTAAGGATGAATGATCAATATTCTGGACCCCTTCAATACAAATGGATCAGTGAAAATGATGTAAACTCCCCTTTTTCTCACCTCAGGAGCCACATAGCCTTCTGTTCCAGCATATTCGGTGGCTGTGCGGTCTCCAAGCATGTTCTCAAGTGCGAGACCGAAATCCGTGATCTTAATATGGCCCGTCTCAGCCACCAGGATGTTCTCGGGCTTGAGGTCTCTGTGGATGATGCCCTTAGAATGGAGATATTGTATGCCACACACGAGCTCAGCGGCATAGAATCTGTCAGAAAAGTAAATGAATGAATATAATGCGAGGATAACACAGAAGACTCTTAGACTTTCTTACCAGTCACCAGAATAAGAGACAATAATGTTTCTTATCACTGTCAAATGATGAGGCAGTGTCTTATGGCCAGGGCTGCATGGTGGCTTAAAATCACATGGACTTCTATTCCAGGGTTTTAAGAGCAACCAGTCCTAGTCATGTTCTAGAATGTGTCGCTTATGGCCATTAATAACTATTCCCGGAGGGCCCCTTTAATACCTAGGAATATGATTAAGGCTCCTACAGACTGGGAAGATATCAGAAAAAAAGATCACAAAGATGTGATTTCTGGAGGAACGTTTCCTCTCTGTCTTCAAGTCTTCTTTTGGGGGAACAGATCTCATCAGTGTGATGTGCATGAGGCCGGACACTGGATCTAATATTTCATGTCATTTTCTAACCGTTTAGCTGAGGTTCTTATTTAACCATACCTTGCACTGGGGATGTCAAGCCGCCCCTTCATGTTTAGGAACTGATCAAAGTCCCCGCAGCTCATGTATTCCAGACCAAGTAGAACAAGCATCTGTGACATAGAAGACACCATTACCAAACCATCAGAACATCTACACATGAACTATATGGAATCTAGCAGTGGCATCTGTCATCTTTAAAGGGATATTCCAGTGTCAATAAGTAAAGTTTATTATTTGTATATAGTGAAAGATTCTACAATTTTACAATCTTTCTGTATCAAATTCTCAGTTATTAGGATCTCTGCTTGCAGTTACTGAATGGGAACCGTCATTAGTTTTCTCCCAGCTGCTATAAATCTGTCCTGGTCCAGTGATGGAGATATGGTGCATAGCACTTGACACAGATCTGATAACTGCACTTTATTGAGCCAAGTGTCTGTGTGTCCATAACATGGGGAGGATAGGTTTTTAGCCACTGGAGGTAAACAATGAAGTAATACAGTGTTTATGGATATGCTGAGTTGTGTATGTAATATGCTCCTCGAGGATTGGGCATGTGTACTGTATTTGTACAATATTCATAATCCTAAAAGGTAAAAATAAATACCTAAAAACCGGGATTTTGGGTATAGAGCTGAGGACATGGGTTGCTAGATGGCCGCTAGCACATCCGCAATACCCAGTCCCCATAGCTCTGTGTGCTTTTATTGTGTAAAAAAAAAAACGATTTGATACATATGCAAATTAACATAAAAGAGTCATATCTTACTTGTGTGACCAGAGAAAAGTCATATTTTCAAGTTCTGACTCATCTCAGGTTAATTTGCTTATGTATCAAATCGTGTTTTTTTTACACAATAAAAGCACACAGAGCTATGGGGACTGAGTATTGCAGATGTGCTAGCGGCCATCTAGTAACCCATGTCCTCAGCTCTATAAACAAAATCCCGGTGACAGGTTCCCTTTAATAAGGTGATCATATACGCCATTGCTTTCTATGGTCAGCAGATGACACACTGACTAAATCTATTAACCCTCTCTACGCTAGACCACAAAATAAGTGACCTCGACCAGGGAAGGTTAAATAAGTGGAAAATGTTATTTTCTAATTTTCTGTAATTCAAACCTGGGGGCGTCTTATAGTCCACAAATAAAGTAAATTAGAAAATGATATAACCTGCCATCATAGAATAAATAACCTTTATTTGCTCCTTTAAAGAGGATCTTTCACCACTCCTGACATGCCTGAATTGCTAGCAGTCTGCAGTAAGGGTACAGAGGAGTGGTAACCAGTTGGGGGGTGTACCTGCACAGACTCACTCTATCCAATCAGTGCTGCCATTTTCAGACTGTAAGTAAATGGAGCAGTGGTCATGTATGCAAACTACTGCTTCATTCATATGGGGACTCAGGGACCTCCATTCTTCTGATCACTGGGGGTCCCTGCAGTCCTACCCGACCCCTTTCTTTCAAATGGCTGGTCGCTCTGAGAGGTGCTGCAGTGAAGGGGCCTAAGTTCTCCACCAAGTGCTGCTGCCCCCCTTTTCTGCTGATTGGGTTACGAGTGGAGACATTTGACAAAAGTGAAGTTGTCAGAAGTGTACCTTGGTCTGGAATGCAAAGTCCGCGTGGACAAGGAAGGGGCTCCCAGATGCCAGCTGTAAGACTCGGTGCTCCACCAACACATCCGCCTCATTGCAGTTGGCAAGCATGGATCTCTTGCTGATGATCTTAACAGCATACTTCTGATGGTTAGAAGTATCCTCCGCCAAGACGACCTTACCATAACTTCCCTGCCCGAGCACATGATGGAAAATTAATCTCTTCCTGATGGTATCGGAGATTGTGCTTCTAGAGCAGGTTGGCCGAACACCGCTGTCCTCGACTAGGGGGAATATAATAGAAAGACATGTGAAAGGATATTCCCATCTTAGGCTTTTATACCATATTGATTGGCTTGGTTCTTTCTGTTATTCTGATAGACGATAGCTGCCAACAATCCCGAATTTGTATAGCCAAGAACAGAGCTTGGCTATCTCCAGCAGTCCCATAGACTCTGAATGGTGATCGGTGAGGGTCTATACTGTTCTATTTGAAGGGGTATTCCCATCTGAGACAATGAGACACCTTTGGGACCCACACCTATATCGAGAATGAGCTGGGAAAGTGGTGGCTGGAGGACTCCAGATTTCCACTGGGTCCAGCCACCACCAAGCGCTGTCCCAATAGTAGTGAATGGGAGCGCACCCGTTTGCGCAGCCACCGCTCCCATTCATTTCTATGAGGCCGAGCTATTTCAATGGGGCTTGGCTATTTTCTGCCTCCCATAGAAATGAATGGAGGGCAGCCGTACTTGTGCGGTGCGCCCTCTGGGACTTTGTTGGCTACGTTTATGAAATATGTGGGGGTCCCATAGGTGGAACCTGCCCCTATGAGACAATGGGGGCAGATCCTACAGATATGACCCCGTTGTCTCAGATGGGAATACCCATTTAACAGAATCCAGCACCGTAGATAAATACAGACCTAGACCAGACTCTAAAATATATACTGAAATCAGACCCCTTAATACATACAGACCCCAGACCAAGTGCCTTAACCCCTATATATATTGTGGGTACTTCCTCTGGTAGACAGGATTAGCGGACGCAGTATAGAGGCAACAAAAAGTTTATTGGATCAAACAGTTCAGTGTTTTATTCACACTTTAGGCAAGTGCTCAAACAAGCAGTCATATTCAAACAAAAAGTCACCTTGCGGTGTTGGTGGTAATTCAAACAATGTGGCAATTCTGCCTCAAAGAGTCCTTGCTGATAGCAGCACCAACCTGTTTTCACACCAAACAGGTAGCAAGCCTTCATCCAGACACAAGGCTCCCAGATCCCAACACAGAGACATGGCTTCTAAGCCCAGCTGCCTATTTAAGGACAGCCAGGTGCTGCCAAAACCTGGACTGGCATTTAAAATCCGGTCCGGTATTTGCCCTCACCTGGCAAATACCTGTTTTACCAGACCAAACCTCTCACTGTGTCACTATACATATATATATATATATATATATATATCGTATTTTTCGTCCTATAAGACGCACCGGCCCATAAGACGCACCTAGGTTTTTGAGGAGGAAAATAAGAAAAAAAAAATTCTAACCAAAAGGTGTGCTTTTGGTGGGTTTGAACTAACGGCAGTCTGTGCATGACACTATTATGGGGGATCTATGGATGATGCACTGTTATGGGGTGGGGGATTAGTGGATGGCATTATGATGGTGGGGGGATCTGTGGATGGCATTATGATTGTTGGGGGGGATCTGTGGATGGCATTATGATGGGGGGGATTTGTGGATGGCACTGTTGTAGGGTGGTTAATCTGTGGATGACACTGCTATATGTGTCACCCACAGATCCCCCCATAACACTCCCATCCACAGATCCCCCCATCATAATGCCATCCACATACCCCCCACCATCATAATGCAATCCACAGATCCCCCCCACCATCATAATGCCATCCACAGACCCCCCCTTCCCCCATTATTATCCCAATCACAGATTCCTAGGGAGGGACTGTAGTAGGCGGGGAGAGAAGTACTCTGTCCCCGCCGCTCAGTATGTACTGTATTATACGTAGTGTTAATCATAATATCTAAACTGAATAATGATGCGCTCCCCCTGCTCCCCCTGTGCTTACCGGTACATGTCACGCTCCTGTAGTAAGCACTAGCAGCTAGCAGGCAGGCCGGGCGGCCGTAACTCACTGAGGTCACGTGCCTGCTCCGCCTACTTCATTCATAAAGTGGGCGGAGCAGGCACGTGACCTCCGTGAGTCACGGCCGCCCGGCCTGCCTGCTAGCGCTTACTACAGGAGACAGAGTGTGACATGTACCGGTAAGCACAGGGGGAGCACATCATTATTCAGTTTAGATATTATGATTAACACTACGTATAATACAGTACATACTGAGCGGCGGGGACTGAGTACAGTGCCTGCACTGCCCGCTTCTCTCCCCGCCTACTACAGTCCCTCCTCCCTCCTCCATCCTCACTAATACATCGCAGTCTGCCAGCATTCGCCCCATAAGACGCAGGGGCACTTTCCCCCCACTTTTGGGGGGGGGGGGAGTGCGTCTTATGGGGCGAAAAATACGGTATATATATCCTTTAAAAAAATACTAATATTCTTTGCATCGCCATTTTCTGACACCCACATTTGTCTTTATTATTAGAGCCATGTAAGGGCATATTTTGTGTGTAGTGTTGTTTTTTTTTTTGTACCATGATTTTTCTGTATTTTTGGGCAACAACCCATGACAGAACTGGGACTTTTTAATAAGCCCTGCGATTTTTCCACAGGGGTTCCAATTGGAGGACTTAGGTAACCCCCCCTCCCTCTGTCAAACTCCATAGATGCTGCAGTCGCTATTGACAGCAGCATCTGAGGGGTTAAAAGACCGGTATCATCATCATCCCGTGCACTGCTGGCAGGTGTCTACTGTGTTATACAGTCAGCATCCACCATATATAGAGAGTGACCTCAACGGGTGAGCTTGATCCATATAACGCTTTATCACATATGACATACATATAGGTGATTATGCATTAAGGGGATGGATGATAAAAACTGAAGCCTATGTGCCATTTACCTGCTTTTACTCCCATGGAGAATTATCATATATACATATACAGTATGGCGCCACCTGCTGTTTAAAGCGTATAGCAATCTGCATCTACTGAGCTAAGTGCTGCTGGTCACAGGTCAGTCACTGTCCTCATAGCCAGGTCTCTTCACAGTGGTCCTCTCTGTTCACCGCAGGGCAGCTAGAAGAAATAGCTTTCTTCCCTGTGCTCCCTGCAGAGGAGCTAAATAAGAAAGGCGTCTTCCATGCAGAAAGCTATTTCTATTGGTTCTTCTGCTGGGAACACAGGATCACTACGCAGAGCCCTGGCTCTGGAGGAGTGAGCATGTCTAATCGCCTCACTGAGCTCAGTAGATGGACCTGCACATTGCTATACACTGTGAACACCAGGTGGCGCTATACTATGTAAGTAAATGTCATAACTCTAAAATAGATACATTTTTACAGAATCTGAATGGTAAATGTGCTCTATTTTTATAATCGATAAATGAATATGACATATAATGGTGAACCAACCCATTTCCCCTTCCTGACATATCATATACCTATACACTGTATGGAGCAGGCTCCACAGGGGGTGCCAAATGTGCAATAAAAATAATCACATTTATAAATATATATTTAAAGAAGCTAAAAAAGCCTCTTTCCTTTTTATGGTATACAGTAATAATGATATAATTGGTGTCACTGTGTCTGTAAACTTCCAACCTAATAAAATATACCACATGATAAATGCTTTACAAACACACACAATGCGAGAAGTTTTTTTATTTTGTACATGTAATAAAACATAAGGAAAACAATGTATATTTATTAGCGCCATGACTGTGCGGATCCGCGGGATAAACATCACTGAGCGCCATAAAAACAAAAAGCTTACAAACTTACAGAGCAGACCCCTGAATACAACCCCTGGAATAAATACACCCCCCATAATAACTACAGGCCCCACATCATCTAAATTAATACAGTTTTGTGTCAAAGCTGCTGCACAACATCTTTCATCTCATTACTGGGGGCACTGCCCCACTTATCTATTCAGGTCAATATTTGGGATCAGTATTTGGAAGCCAAAACCCAGAGTGGAACCTACACAGAGGGAAAGGATGATGGAAACCTCTGTATTTCTTATGTATTTCTGGGTTTGACATATACAAACCAAATATACCTGACAGTGACCTAACTCTACAGAAAGAGGTTCTGCAGCAGCTGAAGGGTGTAATACATTATTCAGAATATGAGAAGTCACCTTGGAGGTCAGTGATCTGTAGACATGAGCTCTGCACGGGGCCTTGTACATTTATAGGGACCTGGAACTCCTGATGACTTCTCATCACTTACAATAGGGGCACAGTGTCCATGTATCAGAATCACTCCCGTGTATGCAGGGTTGTTACAATGTTGTACTATACACAATACAGGCTGCTGTTTATGACAGCCTATATACTCTCCATGCACAGGCTTTGCTGAAAACTCATACAGGACACTATGGGGGGATTAGAAATAATTCCTATAATAACATCAAATGCTTAAAACAGAACTGTGTAGGGCCTAATTCCCACTGCACTGCCCTAGCCCAGTATCTAAATACCCTGACCAGGCAGAATGGCTTGTTGGCGCTCCCAGGGTACATCCCCGCTAGCACTCCTCCCCCACCCCTAGTACCACCCCAGATATAAATGTGGAATCCCCTTCCTTCTGCTTGTCTCAGGTCTCAGCTCTACAGAACAGATTAATGGAAAGTTCTACAATGTGTCCAGGATGTGTAGCTTCTGTATTACTGTATGTGTGCATCTACCTGAGACTCCCTGGTCCTCCTGCCGGTCTTCTTTCTTCAGGACATCATCTTCTCTCTTGATCCGTGACTTCTTTCCATCTTTTGAAGAGATGAGGATGAGTTTTCTCTTCTTGCCGCCTTTTGGCTGTTGAGTCACATCTTCATCCACTGGAATGATCGGTTGATTAGGAGACATCTTCTCAGAGGAGCTGGATGCGATCCTCTTCTTCCTCTTCTTGCTCCTCTTGGGTGTCTCCTTGTCTTCATCAGCTGAGGTCAGGATGGTACGTTTCTTCTTCCCTCCTTTCCTCCTGATGATCATCTCCTCTTCTTCCTCCATCTTCTTCTGCTCATCAGCCGATGAGTCAGAAATGTGTCTCCTCTTCTTCTGTCCTCTCTTCCTCACAGCAATCTTCTCTGTATCCATCGCAGCGCTTTCCCTGGGGTAAGCAGATATGTCCTCCGTCGCCAGTCAACTCTAACTGCCACTTCTAACTGCCACCTACCATTCAGACACGGGCACCACAGTTGCCCTGGTTACATGGATTGTGATGTGCCCAGTAACTGGCCAATAGCGTTCAGCCATTTGTGCCAGGCTCTTTTTGAACATATCTATTGAAAATACATTTCTTATCTGAAATATAATGGATTCAAGTTTCCATTTTACTTTGAGGTGTAAGGAACACGTTGAAAACTCTTATGAAATAAAATGTGCCACAAAGTTGGAGCAATAATTTGCTTTATAAAAATATTAGGAGGCACATGTGCCATATTTATATGATAAATCTCTGCATTGTGCCATTCCTCTGTTATTCCTCCTGGAAGTTTATAAACAAATTGACAACCTATATAGTTCTTACATACAGGGAGTGCAGAATTATTAGGCAAGTTGTATTTTTGAGGATTAATTTTATTATTGAACAACAACCATGTTCTCAATGAACCCAAAAAACTCATTAATATCAAAGCTGAATATTTTTGGAAGTAGTTTTTAGTTTGTTTTTAGTTTTAGCTATTTTAGGGGGATATCTGTGTGTGCAGGTGACTATTACTGTGCATAATTATTAGGCAACTTAACAAAAAACAAATATATACTCATTTCAATTATTTATTTTTACCAGTGAAACCAATATAACATCTCAACATTCACAAATATACATTTCTGACATTCAAAAACAAAACAAAAACAAATCAGTGACCAATATAGCCACCTTTCTTTGCAAGGACACTCAAAAGCCTGCCATCCATGGATTCTGTCAGTGTTTTGATCTGTTCACCATCAACATTGCGTGCAGCAGCAACCACAGCCTCCCAGACACTGTTCAGAGAGGTGTACTGTTTTCCCTCCTTGTAAATCTCACATTTGATGATGGACCATAGGTTCTCAATGGGGTTCAGATCAGGTGAACAAGGAGGCCATGTCATTAGATTTTCTTCTTTTATACCCTTTCTTGCCAGCCACGCTGTGGAGTACTTGGACGCGTGTGATGGAGCATTGTCCTGCATGAAAATCATGTTTTTCTTGAAGGATGCAGACTTCTTCCTGTACCACTGCTTGAAGAAGGTGTCTTCCAGAAACTGGCAGTAGGACTGGGAGTTGAGCTTGACTCCATCCTCAACCCGAAAAGGCCCCACAAGCTCATCTTTGATGATACCAGCCCAAACCAGTACTCCACCTCCACCTTTCTGGCGTCTGAGTCGGACTGGAGCTCTCTGCCCTTTACCAATCCAGCCACGGGCCCATCCATCTGGCCCATCAAGACTCACTCTCATTTCATCAGTCCATAAAATCAGTCTTGAGATATTTCTTGGCCCAGTCTTGACGTTTCAGCTTGTGTGTCTTGTTCAGTGGTGGTCGTCTTTCAGCCTTTCTTACCTTTGCCATGTCTCTGAGTATTGCACACCTTGTGCTTTTGGGCACTCCAGTGATGTTGCAGCTCTGAAATATGGCCAAACTGGTGGCAAGTGGCATCTTGGCAGCTGCACGCTTGACTTTTCTCAGTTCATGGGCAGTTATTTTGCGCCTTGGTTTTTCCACACGCTTCTTGCGACCCTGTTGACTATTTTGAATGAAACGCTTGATTGTTCGATGATCACGCTTCAGAAGCTTTGCAATTTTAAGAGTGCTGCATCCCTCTGCAAGATATCTCACTATTTTTGACTTTTCTGAGCCTGTCAAGTCCTTCTTTTGACCCATTTTGCCAAAGGAAAGGAAGTTGCCTAATAATTATGCACACCTAATATAGGGTGTTGATGTCATTAGACCACACCCCTTCTCATTACAGAGATGCACATCACCTAATATGCTTAATTGGTAGTAGGCTTTCGAGCCTATACAGCTTGGAGTAAGACAACATGCATAAAGAGGATGATGTGGTCAAAATAATCATTTGCCTAATAATTCTGCACGCAGTGTAGTCTGTTCATAGGGACGGGGGGAATAGTAACAGCAGTTGTCAGGCTGGGGCTACACAGAAACTTTCTGTAGCATTACCCCCAAAGTGACAGAAAGCAGCCTCGCATGCACGGGTGACCTTCTTCCGGCAGTGCCATCTAGATGAGGGACTTGCTTGGCTATTTGTGGAGCTCCCATAGTGATGAATGGAGAGCACATGTGTGTCAGGCTCTGCTTCACTTTGTGAGCCCTGTTCTCTAGATAGGAGCGGGTCTCAGAGGTGGGACCCAATCAGAGGCGCAGCTAGACTGACTGGGCCCCACAGCAAATTATTGTACGGGGCCCCCCACACACACTTATTCACAAACCCCCTCCTCCTGTGCAAACCCCTCTCATATGGCTATTTTGTGACTTTTTATTTACTGTATTTATTTATTTGCCTCTCATTTTTAGCTCAACTTTATTGTTTTTTTTAACATTTCCAGTTGCTGACGGAGTTTATATTCAACTCAAACCCTTTAAAACCTGCGCTGCAATTGTAATAGACCCGTCTGATTTACCTCTACATATCCACAAGTATTTTAGCCTCAGCAGTCATACACGCACTCTCCACGTACATGGACGCAGTCATACACGCACTCTCACGTACATGGACGCAGTCATACACGCACTCTCCACGTACATGGACGCAGTCATACACGCACTCTCCACGTACATGGACGCAGTCATACACGCACTCTCCACGTACATGGACGCAGTCATACACGCACTCTCCACGTACATGGACGCAGTCATACACGCACTCTCCACGTACATGGACGCAGTCATACACGCCCTCTCCACGTACATGGACGCAGTCATACACGCACTCTCCACGTACATGGACGCAGTCATACACGCACTCTCCACGTACATGGACGCAGTCATACACGCACTCTCCACGTACATGACGCAGTCATACACTCACTCTCCACGTACATGGACGCAGTCATACACGCACTCTCCACGTACATGGACGCAGTCATACACGCACTCTCCACGTACATGGACGCAGTCATACACGTACATGGACGCAGTCATACACGCACTCTCCACGTACATGGACGCAGTCATACACGTACATGGACGCAGTCATACACGCACTCTCCACGTACATGGACGCAGTCATACACGCACTCTCCACGTACATGGACGCACTCTCCACATACATGGACGCAGTTATACACGCACTCTCCACATACATGGACGCACTCTCCACATACATGGACGCAGTCATACACGCTCTCTCCACGTACATTGACGCAGTCATACACGCACTTTCCACATACATGGACGCACTCTCCTCATACATGGACGCAGTCATACACGCACTCTCCACATACATGGATACACTCTCCACATACATGGGTGCAGTCATACATGCACTCTCCAAATACATGGACGCAGTCATACATGCACTCTCCACATACATGGACGCACTCTCCACATACATGGACGCCGTCATACACTCACTCTTTACAGACATGGAAGCAGTCATACACACACGCTCCACATACATGGACACAGTCATACATGCACTCTCCACATACATGGACGCAGTCATACACGCACTCTCCACATACATGGATGCAGTCATACACTCACTCTCCATATACATGGACGCAGTCATACACGCACTCTCCACATACATGGATGCAGTCATACACACACTCTCCACATACATGGACGCACTCTCCACATACATGGACGTACTCATACACGCACTTTCCACATACATGGATGCAGTCATACACTCACTCTTCACATACATGGACACACTCTCCACATACATGGATGCAGTCATACACGCACTCTCCACGTACATGGATGCAGTCTTACACTCACTCTCCACATACATGGACGCAGTCATACACGCACTCTCCACGCACTCTCCACGTACATGAACGCAGTCATACACGCACTCTCCACGTACATGAACGCAGTCATACACGCACTCTCCACATACATGGACGCGGTCATACACGCACTCTCCACGTACATGGACGCAGTCATACACACACTCTCCACATACATGGACGCAGTCATACACGCACTCTCCACGTACATGGACGCAGTCATACACGCACTCTCCACATACATGGACGCAGTCATACACACACTCTCCACGTACATGGACGCAGTAATACACACTCTCCACGTACATATACGCAGTCATACACGCACTCTCCACGTACATTGACGCAGTCATACACGCACTCTCCACATACATGGACGCACTCTCCACATACATGGACGCAGTCATACACGCACTCTCCACATACATGGATACACTCTCCACATACATGGATGCAGTCATACACGCACTCTCTACATACATGGACGCACTCTCCACATACATGGACGCAGTCATACACGCACTCTCCACATACATGGATGCACTCTCCACATACATGGGCGCACTCTCCACATGGATGCAGTCATACACGCATTCTCCACATACATAGACGCACTCTCCAAGTACATGGATGCAGTCATACACGCACTCTCCACATACATGGACGCACTCTCCACATACATGGACGCAGTCATACACGCACTCTCCACATGCATGGATACACTCTCCACATACATGGATGCAGTCATACACGCACTCTCCACGTACATTGACGCAGTCATACACGCACTCTCCACATACATGGACGCACTCTCCACGTACATGGATGCAGTCATACACGCACTCTCCACATACATGGACGCACTCTCCACATACATAGACGCAGTCATACACGCACTCTCCACATACATGGATACACTCTCCACATACATGGGTGCAGTCATACACGCACTCTCCACATACATGGACGCAGTCATACACGCACTCTCCACTTACATGGACGCACTCCCAACATACATGGACGCCGTCATACACTCACTCTTCACATACATGGAAGCAGTCATACACGCACGCTCCACATACATGGACGCAGTCATACATGCACTCTCCACATACATGGACGCAGTCATGCACGCACTCTCCACATACATGAATGCAGTCATACACGCACTCTCCACATAGATGGACGCAGTCATACACGCACTCTCCACATAGATGGACGCAGTCATACACGCACTCTCCATATACATGGACGCAGTCATACACGCACTCTCCACATACATGGATGCAGTCATACACACACTCTCCACATACATGGACGCACTCTCCACATACATGGACGTACTCATACATGCACTCTTCCCATACATGGACACACTCCACATACATGGATGCAGTCATACACTCACTCTCCACATACATGGACACACTCTCCCCATACATGGATGCAGTCATACACTCACTCTCCACATACATGGATGCACTCTCTACATACATGAAGGCAGTCATACACACACTTTCCACATACATGGACGCACTCTCCACATACATGGACGCAGTCATACACACACTCTCCACATACATGGACGCACTCTCCATATACATGGACGCAGTCATTCACACACTCTCCCCATACATGGACGCAGTGATACACGCATTCTCCACATACAGTACAGACTAAAAGTTTGGACACACCTTCTCATTCAAAGAGTTTTCTTTATTTTCATGACTATGAAGGCATCAAAACTATGAATTAACACATGTGGAATTATATACATAACAAACAAGTGTGATTCTACAGAAAATATGTCATATTCTAGTTTCTTCAAAGTAGCCACCTTTTGCTTTGATTACTGCTTTGCACACTCTTGGCATTCTCTTGATGAGCTTCAAGAGGTAGTCCCCTGAAATGGTCTTCCAACTGTCTTGAAGGAGTTCCCAGAGATGCTTAGCACTTGTTGGCCCTTTTGCCTTCACTCTGCGGTCCAGCTCACCCCAAACCATCTCAATTGGGTTCAGGTCCGGTGACTGTGGAGGCCAGGTCACCTTGCGCAGCACCCCATCACTCTCCTTCATGGTCAAATAGCCCTTACTTTCAAAGTTTTCCCAATTTTTCGGACTGACTGACCTTCATTTCTTAAAGTAATGATGGCCACTCGTTTTTTTTTTACTTAGCTGCCTTTTTCTTGCCATATTACAAATTCTAACAGTCTATTCAGTAGGACTATCAGCTGTGTATCCACCTGACTTCTCCTCAACGCAACTGATGGTCCCAACCCCATTTATAAGGCAAGAAATCCCACTTATTAAACCTGACAGGGCACACCTGTGAAGTGAAAACCATTTCAGGGGACTACCTCTTGAAGCTCATCAAGAGAATCCTAAGAGTGTGCAAAGCAGTAATCAAAGCAAAAGGTGGCTACTTTGAAGAACCTAGAATATGACATATTTTCAGTTGTTTCACACTTTTTTGTTATGTATATAATTCCACATGTGTTAATTCATAGTTTTGATGCCTTCATAGTCATGAAAATAAAGAAAACTCTTTGAATGAGAAGGTGTGTCCAAACTTTTGGTCTGTACTGTATATGGACGCACTCTCCACATATATGGACGCACTCTCCACATATATGGACGCACTCTCCACATACATGGATGCACTCTCCACATCCACGGACGCACTCATACACACACTCAACATATACATGGACGCACTCATACACGCACTCTCCACATACATGGACACACTCATACATGTGCTCACCATATACATAGATGCACTCATATACACTGGACACATTCATACATGTGCTCACCATATACATAGATGCACTCATACATGTGCTCACCATATACATAGATGCACTCAAATACACTGGACACACTCATACATGTGCTCACCATATACATAGATGCACTCATATACACTGGACACACTTATACATGTGCTCACCATATACATAGATGCACTCGTATACACTGGACACACTCATACATGTGCTCACCATATACATAGAATCACTCATATACACTGGACACACTCATACATGTGCTCACCATATACATAGATGCACTCATACATGCGCTCACCATATACATGGACACCCTCATACACACACACTCAACATATACATAGATGCACTCATACACGTGCTCACCATATACATAGATGCACACATACACTCACTCTCCACATACATGGACGCACTCATACATGTGCTCACCATATTCATAGATGCACTCATATACACTGGACGCACTCATACATGCGCTCGCCATATACATAGATGCACTCATACACACACTCTCCACATACATGGGCGCACTCATACACACATACACTCTCCACATACATGGGCGCACTCATATACACTGGACACACTCATACATTTGCTCACCATATACATAGATGCACTCATACATGCACTCACCATATACATGGACGCCCTTAACATATACATAGATGCACTCATACATGTGCTCACCATATACATAGATGCACACATACACGCACTCTCCACATACATGGACGCACTCATACATGTGCTCACCATATACATAGATGCACTCATATACACTGGACGCACTCATACATGCGCTCGCCATATACATAGATGCACTCATACACACACTCTCCACATACATGGGCGCACTCATACACACACACACACACTCTCCTCATACATGGGCGCACTCATACACACACACACTCTCCACATACATGGGCGCACTCATATACACTGGACACACTCATACATTTGCTCACCATATACATGGGCGCACTCATACACGCACTCTCCACATACATAGATGCACATACATACACATACATACATGGATGCACTCATACATGTGCTCACCATATACATAGATGCACTCATATACACTGGACGCACTCATACATGCGCTCACCACATACATGGGCGCACTCATACACACACTCTCCACATACAGGGGCGCACTCATACACACAGTCACCACATACATGGACGCACACATATACAATACACATATATAGACACCCAGCTTTCCTACTGTGCCTCTTCCCCATACTCTAATGCCTCTGCACTTGTGCCATGCAGGATAGCAGTGAAGCTGGATGACATCTCATGATATAATTCACCCAGCTTTCCTACTGTACTGCAGGTCACATGTGCACAGTCTGGGAAAGCTGAATATAACCGCAGTTCCCCTGCTACTCACATCACTGGTGCAGTTGTGGCAATCCAACTACTACAGTCCATTGTAGCACCACAGATAACAGTGAAAACTCAGAGTACATATAATGTAGTAGATATTCCTTGCAGTCCTATGTAGCCCTGGCCCCTCATACAGCGGATACTTAGCAGGTCAGCCGCGTCGCCCGCTATTGGCTGTGATAACGCCCCCCCCCTTCCTTGATTTTATTCCTAAGGTCAGGCCATAAATATTTAAATCCCGGAGAACTCCTTTACCTTATGTTATCTGTAGGTGACATCTACTACAGTCCATTGTAGCACCACAGATAACAGTGAAAACTCAGTACATATAATGTAGTAGATATTCCTTGCAGTCCTATGTAACACCACCAGATAACACAGTTATAACTGCCTGAGTACAAATAATGTAGTAGATGTCACCTATAGTCCTATGTAACATCACCAGATAACTTATTATATTACTTCTCTATAAAACAAGGTAAAAAATCCAATAACAGTTAAATTACACTACTTATTCACTCCAATTTGAGAATCAAAGCCTAATGGAATTGCTTATCTATTAAAGAAGGTTGGCACCCCAATAACAGTTATATGAGAGAGCTTAATCACGCTAGTTTGAAAATCAAGGCCTAATAGATTTGCTTACTGTATTTTTCGCTTCATAAGACGCACCTGATGATAAGATGCAGCTAGATTTTTGAGGAGGAAAATAAGAAAAAAAAAATTGAACCAAAAGGTGTGCTTTTGGTGGGTTTTGAACTAATGGTGGTCTGTGGATGACGCACTGTTATGGGGGACCTGTGGATGACGCACTGTTTTGGGGGGACCTGTGGAAGACACTGTTATGGGGGGACCTGTGGATGACGCACTGGTATGGGGGATCTGTGGATGACGCACTGTTATGGGGGACCTGTGGATGACACTGTTATGGGGGGACCTGTGGATGACGCACTGTTATGGGGGATCTGTGGATGACGCACTGTTATGGGGGATCTGTGGATGACACACTGTTATGAGGGGGATGTGTGGATGATACACTACTACGGGGGATGTAGCATCATATATAGAATCTTATGTAATGGGGGTCACTATTCAGACAGTGACAATATACTGTGACACATATGATACTGTGACCAGCATAAGATGATCTTATGCTGGTCACAGTATCATATGTGTCACAGTATATTGTCCCTGTGGGAATAGTGACCCCCATTACACCACAGGGCACACAGTAGACTTTATATGTAAAATCTTTTAATGGCTCTGCTTTCATCTATACCAGTACTCACTATAAAAGCAGCAGTCCGGCCAGCACGTGACGTCACTCACTCAGTCAGTCACGTTCCTGCCAGCTTCATTAATGAAGTGGGAGGAGCATGACCGAGTGAGTGACGTCACGCGCCGGCTGGACCGCTGCTTTCATAGTGAGTACTGTTATAGAAGAAAGCAGAGTGTAATGAAGCAGTTTTCATATGTAAAGTCTATAATCTTCAAGCAGTATCTCTGCTTTAAACTAGGGCAATCCTCTGTAGTAGTACAACTCCCTATGAAAGCGGCAGGCAGGGCGGCAGCGTAACCTCGCGATTCTCACTCATTCACGCTCCTCCCACTTCCTTCATGAATGAAGTGGGAGGAGCGTGAATGAGTGAGAATCGCGAGGTTACGCTGCCGCTTTCATAGTGAGTTGTATTACTACAGAGGATTGCCCTAGTTTAAAGCAGAGATACTGCTTGAAGATTATAGACAGTACATGTGAAAATTGCCGTGAGTGGGGCCCGATGTATTACAGTACAGTGACTGCATCGCGGCTTGCGATGTATCAGCGTCACCAAAGTAAACATGGCAGTGTTCGCTTTATAAGACGCACTGCCATTTCCCCCCCACTTTTGGGGGGGAATAAGTGCGTCTTATAAAG
The DNA here is from genome assembly GCF_905171765.1 of Bufo bufo. Taxonomy (NCBI): domain Eukaryota; kingdom Metazoa; phylum Chordata; class Amphibia; order Anura; family Bufonidae; genus Bufo; species Bufo bufo. The sequence continues at coordinate 555,603,601 of NC_053389.1, read as the reverse complement.
CGAAAAATTCGGTATCTTTTAACTTCTTGGATACCTGAGTTTTTTTCGTTTTCATATTTCTTCCCTATCTACCTTGAGGTTTTTTTGTTCCATTTACATATCAATATGAGGGCCTATTTTTTGGCGGGACAAGTTTTACTTTCTAATGCCACCTTTTAATATGGCATACAAAGTAGTGGGAAACAGGGAAAATGCATAGTTTTGCATACAAATGCATAGTTTTTTATGTCTAAATAGTGTAAAAATAAATGTAAAAAAAATATATTTTTTCAAAGTTTTCATCACCATATTTTGACCCCCATATTTTTTTTTTATTGTTATATCTACTGAGCTGTGCGGAGGCACATTTTTTGCAGGACGATCTGTATTTTTTATTATTTTTTTACATTTTTGTATTACTTTTTTATGGTTTTATAGCTCATGTTTGAGGCTACAATACTCACTATTTTTTTTATTCTGTACCATCATGTTTCATAAATATCCATGATGGTACTAGAATTGCTGATTTCTTATGTTGGCCCTCCACCTGCTTTGAGAATCAAAGGCCTAATGGAATTGCTTATCTAAGAAACAAGGTGGGCACTCCAAAAACAGTAAAAATAGACAGCGTATCCATCCCAATTTGAGAATCCAGGCCTAATTGAATTGCTTATCTATTTAAAAAGGGGAACACCCCAATTACAGTTGAATTACACAGGTTATTCACCCCAGTTTGAGAATCAAGGTCTAATGGAATTGCTTATCTATTAAACAAGGTTGACAATGTTCAATTAGATACCTCTGTGCAGGGATTGATGCAAACTGAGATGTCTCCTATGAATCCCTTCAGATTATAAAGCCTGCACTGTCCCTGCACTCTCCCTATGCTCTCCCTACAGCGTATAAAAACTCTCCCTATGATCTCCCTACACTGCTCCTGCACTGTTCCTTCAGTCTCTGTATCCAAGATTCTACAATTTAAGTTTTGTTAAACACTGTCTCTAGCACTTGGCACTTCTGTCCCTATGCTCAATTCACTGTCAAATGGTGGAGACTATGGGGGATTAGGATTTTTATTGGGCTGTAACATCACAGGGGATGGTCATCTGCCCATGGGCTGGCTGCACTGCATTATGGGTGATCTCTTGTTCCTGGGCCCCTTACTTTTGCTTTGTAACACATGTAGCCGCCATTTTAGGAAAAAATCGATTCGTTAACACGAGGAGCCATTAAATTCTGATTAGTTGCAAATCCAATTTTTCCTAAACTTCAGATCAAATTCCACTTCGGATGTTTTAATTCGCTCAACACTACCTATAATATTGCCTCTCTGATTAGGTTGGCCATGGACTGAATATATAGATGACGTGTTCCTAATATGGATGGAGTCTGTTGAGGAAGGGTGGCAGGTATACATATATATATATGCATGCCTACTGGGGCATGCATATATGTATATATTAGCGGGGCATAATGTTCCCCTCAGAGGGCGATGTGCGCAGATGTGCCCAGCACCTGCGCCCATCCGCCTCTGATATTCCCCAGGGGCTCATTCATGCCCCTGTGGGAATTCATATGTATGTGCCCCCTTAATATATGCCCCCTTAATATAGAAACATAGAAACATAGAATGTGTCGGCAGATAAGAACCATTTGGCCCATCTAGTCTGCCCAATATACTGAATACTATGGATAGCCCCCGGCCCTATCTTATATGAAGGATGGCCTTATGCCTATCCCATGCATGCTTAAACCCCTTCACTGTATTTGCAGCTACCACTTCTGCAGGAAGGCTATTCCATGCATCCACTACTCTCTCAGTAAAGTAATACTTCCTTATATAGATGTTTGTGCCCCCTTAATATATGCCCCCTTATCATATATATATATATATATATATATATATATATATTTGCCCCCTATATGTATGTGATTCCATTCATATATGTTTATGGATGTGCCTCAAGCATCCATAAACATATATGGCAGTTGCTGGTGCCCCAAATCCCCGCTCAGATGCGTCTGCTGGCGGTGGTGGAGGAGACCCACAGTTGGACAATTATGTCCAGCGTCGGCCTCTACAAAGGACAGAGGATCAATAAGATCCTCTGCCCTTTGTCACCATCTCCGGCCGCGCCGGAGATGATGCTCCTAACAGAGACATGGGAACAAGGAGTTCCCATGCCCCTGTGAGTGGCTGACCTCCGGCGCTGTAATTACAGCGCCGGAGGTAGGCGTCCGCTTCACAGGCGGGAGGATCAAAGGATCCCCCCTCCTGGAAGCGCGCTCTAAGATCCTCGGGCCGGCGCGGTGACGTCATATCACCGCGCCGGCCAACGAGTTCAGGACGGCGGTGTGCATGCGCACGGCGGCAATGGAGGGACTGCGAGCGGGCGCTGCCAAGCTTAAATAGGCTGGCGGCGCTCCGCTCAGGAGTCCAGCTTACCACCGGCCAGAAGAATCATCCCCTGGACCAACGAGCCCCCCTGGACAACGAGCATTATACCCTAAGTATCTTTTATATACCTCCCTGAGCCTCTATATACCCCCCTGATCCTATATCCCTCACTATATATCCCCTGGTAACCCTATCCCCTGGTACCCTCCTGCTATCCCCTGGTAACCCTATATACCCTCCTGCTATCCCCTGGTAACCCTATATACCCTCCTGCTATCCCCTGGTAACCCTCACTATATACCCTCCTGCTATCCCCTGGTAACAACCCTATCCCCTGCTACACACCCCTGGTAACCCTACCCTATATACCCCTGGTAACCCTGCCCTATATACCCCTGGTAACCCTACCCTACATACCCCTGGTCCCTACCTATTACCCCTGATAATCCTACACCCCTGGTAACCCTTTACGCCCCTTGTTGCCCTGATCCCTGATTTACTCTAATCACCTCCCGCGGTATATTTATGCTTTGTGGTTGGCTTACACCCTTGTAAGACCACCGTCAACCTTCGTCTACCCCATAGGGATAGTATATAGTACTAGGTGGGTGGGCTGTTAATATTGAATGTGTGTATCGTATAGTTAGTTTATGGGTGGAATTGGGAACGTGTAGTGTAGTTGAGTACTGTATATTTAGTGCTGTATTGTTAGTGTATTGCGTAGTGTATTGTTAATAAATACCGTTATATTTGTATCTGTGTAACGTGTAGTTATTGGCGATAGTTAGTTAGTAAGGCGCATGCAGTTAGCATAAGTGACTAGTGTAAAGCATAGCGAAGGTATTGTTGTTGTTATATAAAGGCATAAATAGGCGGAGTTATCAATAGACGGCTCCTCCCATTTATGAATATTAATTATCGATATTTGCATAAATATTGGTGATTAATATTCCCCCTTTACATTGGCGAGTCAGGCCCAGTGCTAAGAATTTGTTTTCTGTGTTTGGTTTTGGTGAAAAGAATCGCTTACGCTGTAAACTAGTCAGGCGGGAGGGACGCGGTCAGTGGATTCTGAGCGTCCATTGCCTGATAGTTCGTACAAAACAAGTGTTTTTTTTCAATCAGAACCAGACACAGAGCAATCTCTACAGCAGAAGAATCTAAAATCTTTTCTGATTTTTCTGTATTAATATTTTCTGATTCCCTTACACGCCCACTGGAGAGAAGTCATACACCACTGAAGAGAGAACCATCGTCATTGAAGTCAAACAGAAGTCGTCTGGCTGGTCGGGAGAAGGCGTTCCGAATATTGAAGGACCTCCTCCACGCAGCAACACAGTACAACAAACAACGACACCAATGAAGATGGCCTCTCGTCAAAAAGTAAGTATGAACTTCGCCACACTGCAACACCTCAGCAAACATAGCACATACAACCCCATCATCCCCACCACGTACAAATCCACTGAGCTGCTATGGTCCACTTTATTGGACCAGGCATACGCTCATGACAAACTTTGCATTAATCGCAGCATGTTTAAAAAAAACAAAAAACGGCTCCAAATGTTAGCCAAATTGGTTCACACCTTTGAGGATATCATTTGGAAGCCGGAACATCTGGAAACACTTAACAGCACGGCAAAGGCAGAGGAAGTTTCCAACACTGCAAACTTCCACTGCAATTGTTGTGTTGAGAACATTAAACAGTTACACACATTACAAACACAACTACAAGAGAAATCCCTGTGTACGGTCGAGAGGGGCAGGGAAATTTGCGTGTTAGAGTCTAGACTCTCGGACAAGGAGAGTTTCTACTCTGACATGGATAAGGAACTGCTCAGACTGTACACTGAGATAAACCAGTTCAGGAACAATACGGTATCTATGGATAACATGATTGTTCAACTTCGAGAGGACCTGGCTGCAAAAACGCAAACCATTGCGGATTTGCAGCAGGTCATCTCGAATCTGTCACGGCCTGGTGCTAACAGTATGGTGCCCACGAAACAGGTTTGTGTTTCGGAAACGGCACAGGGGGAGATAGTGGCGACAGCGCCAAGATCTTCCACGGATCAAACATCCGATACAGTAGACACTAGGGGACAGGTGGAACGGACGCTACATTTCACCCAAACACCCAGGGAGAATAGGGGTAGCAACCGATCCCAGGAACAGGGCAACGATTGGAGAGAGGAAAGTGGTTGGCCATTTACCACTTCCAATCCGCCAACGCGTCCGGAAAGACAGGAAGATTTTTATCCTAACCATTCCAGTATGGAAAGGATAAACTTCCTGTTACGGATCTGCAAGGAGATCCCAACATATGATCCCAGTGTAGATCCGTTTACTTCATGTGATATCTTCGAGGGTCACTGTAACAAGTATTCAGTGGCTCACGAATATCGCATGGAGTTATTCAAGTTATGGTTACCTACACACCTAAACCAAAGGTATGAGGTAACGGGGAGGACGCAACCCATGAATGGACAGTTTTATGACAAGGAGGAACGTCTCTCCATACTCATGAGACTGGCAACGGGCCATTGGGACGTCACTCCGGATATCCTGTCCAAGTTCAAACCCACTATACATGACGAACCTCTGTCTATGTGTAGTCGGTTTGAAGCAATGTACAGAAGGGTTACGAAAGATCACAGTATCGGAATTCCACAGGGTATGATACGTATGTTTGTGGAAAAATTCCCATACCTTGACACTGCAATCCGGTTGAGTGCAGCTAGGGAGCCATCCCTCACGGATGCTGCTGTGATTATTGAGCAGTGCAGACAGGATACACTGCTCAATAGGAAATCCGTCAAAGTGACGGAGCGTGCGCCTGTACACGATACATCTCAAGATGAACGGGTACAGCACACAAAAGGTAACTCGGCTATTCGCCCCACAGCCCCGCCATTGGAAAGGATGGGAGGCATTCGATGCTTCCTATGTTTACAATACGGGCACATAAAGAGGAATTGTCCACAATGGTCACGTAATAACCGGACAAATCCTGAGAGAACAGGCAATAATAACGGTTTCAAGATGAAACCTAATTATGCCAAACCAGTGGGGGAATATCTGGGACATTCACAGGTCCAGACACCAAAACGTGTGGCTGTTGTGAATGACCCAGCGCGTTCGGTAATGAGTGTGGAATCCCTGGAATCCACACGAAGGGTCCATAGCAAGAACCCACAAGTGGCAGTATGTACCTCACAGGTACCTACTGGGAGTCTGGTAGAAATCGATTGAAGATTAGGGGTCCCTGAAGAATTGGCACCAGTATGTCCAATCATACTGGATCCTTCAGGGAGACCCCATATAAAAGCCACGATAAAAGATAAAGAAACGGAAATCATGCTTGATACTGGGGCGGAAATTTCCATTACCAATATCAAACATGATCTACTCCCCAACAGCCCTCAGTGTGTGGTGATCGGATTTGATCACCAACAAGGGGGGGTGAAGGCCCACAGAATTGATGAGGTAATCGTTCAGATTACCAGGTGCACTACCCTCAGGATACCCATGTGGTATTACCCCGGTTCTGAGAACATTATCGGAACCGATGTAATGACACAAAATGGGTGGATCCTGGATCTGGCAAATTGCATTGTGTGGAAGGGTCCCAGACGAGCCAAGGTGTTTGTCATTCAACGCCAGTGTCTGGGACCACCTTTGCCAGCAGTAGATAACTCTACTGATGTGCTGGAACACAAGTGGCCTGAGGTCTCACACAATCCAGACCTTGAGCCTATTGTGTACAAGCACCCTTATCTGTGGGCCCAAAATAAGAATGACTGTGGCAGATTGATTGGCGTTTTGGTAGACATACAGGGTCCTGACCCTCCACCTCAACGCCAATATCGATTTCCACCAGAGGCCACCCATTCAATTATGGACACTGTCCTTGAATTGAAGACTAGGGGTGTGGTCATTGAGGGCAACTCGAAGTGCAACAACGCCCTCTGGCCAGTTAAGGAAAAGGACACAAACGCATGGAGGCTGACCATAGACCTCCGTGTCCTTAACAAATACACCCCAATGTCAGCCCCAGTGGTGGCCCAAACTCCCGACATCATGGCCAGAATAAGTGGCGAAAGCCGCGTATTCTCGACCATCGATGTTGCCAACGGGTTCTTCTCCATCGAACTCACGGAGTCGTGTCGGTACAAATTTGCTTTTACGGTGGGGAACAAACAGTACATGTTTGCTGTACTGCCCCAGGGGTTCCATAGCAGCCCCACGTATTTCCATCAGGCATTGGCGGCTGTGCTGAGTGTGTTCTCACGGCCGGAATGCCTCCTACAATACGTGGATGACCTTCTTTTGCATACAGAAACCATGGAGGAACACTTGGTTCTGTTGAAAGAGCTGCTGGGACTCCTGGCAAAGTCAGGACTCAAACTGAGTCCCCATAAGGCAAATTTGGCTAAAGCGGAGGTAACTTTCCTTGGGGTCCAAATTTCCTGTGGAACCAAAGGAATCATGACGTCCCGTGTGGAAGCCATGGTAAAGTTACCCAGGCCTGGCACCCTACAGGATTTGAGAAAATTCCTGGGGTTTGCCAACTTCATGAGGGAGTTCATAGAGGATTTTGCGGCCAAAGCGAAACCTCTCTACGAACTCCTTAGAGGAGAGGAACCCTCAATCAAAGGGTGGTCCGATGCGCAGGAGGAGGCCTTTTCAACCCTGAAAAGGGACCTCTCCTCGGCGCCTGTGTTGGCCACTCCACATTCAGATGGGGAAATGGCCATACAGGCGCATGCACGGATGGGGTCTATCTCAGCGGTCCTTGTACAGAAAGTAGGTTACGAGACCAGACCGCTGGGATATTTCTCCAGGCTGCTTTCGCCCGTCGAACGAGGGTTCGATGAATGCGCCAAGCAATTGGCAGCCATACACTATGCGGTTAAGACCACAGAGCATATTGTTGGCTTCCGGCCCCTTACTTTGCAGACTCCACATTCACCGCTGACCCTTTTGCTCCGTGATACTCTCCCTGGAGTCTCCCAACAGAGATTCGGGAGATGGATCATGGATCTCAGCGGCCGGAATCTGCAGGTGGACCACAAGGCCAAGTATGTTCTGTCCCAGTTGCTGAACCTGACTGGAACTGAACATGACTGTGGCCAACCGGTAATGGACGACTCTCCACAGATGTTCAGGACTGACAAGCATCCAGATGACAGAGTCATCTTTGTTGATGGCTCTCGGTTCTATCTGGATGGGGAATATGTCACAGGTTTTGCTGTGCTGGATGAGACCACTGGTACCCAGAGTCTTGTCCGGTTACCAGGTCACATGTCAGCACAGCGGGCAGAGCTGGAGGCTGTTAAAGAGGCTCTGCTTCTTTACCCTCCAGGGAAACGAGTTATATATAGCAACAGCGCATATGTAGTTCACTCCCTCACATTGCACCTGGACGTTTGGAAGAGAAGAGGATTTGTGGACAGCCAAAACAAACCTCTGGCTCATGTGTCAGTCCTGAAGGAGCTGTGGGAGTGGGGTATGGCACACGTGGCGGAAGCAGCCATCATCAAAATCCCGGCGCATCAAAAAGGGGACGAACCTTTGACAGCAGGTAACAACCAGGCAGACGAACTGGCAAAACTAGCAGCAGTGTCTGGGGCCTTTAGGGAACCAGGCACTGAGCCACTGCCCGCATACCAGATTGCAGCGCATACCCATCTGAGTGACAGCCCGGTGTCATTCGAGGAGGAACAAGCTAAGGATCCTCTTCTAATGACACACATCCAAGTACCACAGCATCCCTGGTCCTTACAACAAGGGATCCTGTGTTACGACACCGGTACACAGTCGCTTCCTCTCCCGGTGGTTCCACAGCATCTGCAAGCAGAGCTGACACGGTTGAACCACCAAATGTTTGGACATCTTGGCCGGAATAAGCTCTTGCCTCTCCTGAGAGACAAATTGTACTGGCCTGGAATGTCCAACACAGTAGAGGACGTCACGCAACAGTGCCTGGTGTGTGCGCAGGTTAACCCAAGGGCGTCTGCCCTGAAGCCGGTGTTACAGCGGGTTCCTCCTGCTGATGGTCCATGGTCCGCTATCCAAATTGATTTCATCGGACCTTTGCCAATTGGGAGTCGTAACTGTCGTTACGCCCTGGTGGTAGTGGATGTCTTCTCGAAGTGGGTAGAAGCCATCCCTACGGTCAATGATTCGGCCTCCACCACTGCCCGTGTTCTCTGGGAACAAGTTCTGTCACGATGGGGGATCCCCAGATTGATAGAATCCGACAGAGGGACCCATTTCACGGGTAAGGTCATGAAAGCGCTTTGTGGTCTCCTAGACATAAAGCAAAGGTTTCATGTCCCTTACTACCCTCAGTCAGCGGGCATCGTGGAGCGGATGAACCGGACCATCAAAACCCGGCTTTCCAAGGCACTGCTGGAGAAAGGTTCCTCTTGGGTAATCTCCCTTCCAGCGGTGCTAATGGGTATCCGAGCCACAGAGGCCTCTAGTACCGGTATCTCCCCATTTGAACTCATGACCGGACGTAAGATGCCCCTATGTCTACCAAACGAACCCCAAGTGTCGGAGCCCACGAAGAACGCCATCGCCAGAGACTTGTTTCTTCAACAGGTTCAGCAGAACCTGAAGGAGTTACTGCCTCATGCAGCTATACGGTTACACAAACCGTATCTACAGGGGGAAACGCCTATGCCCTCTGTAGGAGAAATGGTAATGGTGAAAGTCTTTCGTCGGGTCGGCCCATGGGACGCAAACTGGGAGGGACCGTACAAGGTCCTTGAAGTGATGGGGGACACCATGCTGAAGGTACAAAGGCCTATCACGAGCAAGAAGAAATCCCGTAGACGCCAGGAAGTTTTTTGGATTCACATCGACCAGGCCAAAGCCACCCGAGCCTCCCCAACTCAATAACGCATACCGTTCCGAGTTGGGTGAGGGGGGGGGGGAAAGGGCTTGGTGGGTCGAGTGTGAATCCAATCCACTTAACATATTCCATCTCATTGCAGAACACAAGAGGGAGACACTCCATGGGACCACACTGCCAGGGAAGAGCTAGGCATCCTCTGAATGAGATACGTATCCAGCTTGTGACACTAGTGGTAAGCATGTTGATGGCGGGCTCAGCCTCTTCAGGGGAGGACCTGGGGACTAATATTGGTATGGCCAGCATATCACTTGATGGACCCGGCCTTTTAATGGTGGAATGTTTGGATGGCAAAATCCTGGAACCATACAAGAACGTTACCTTTACACCAGGTCAATGGTATCTGTATGGTTTCCAGAGAGAGGGTTTTGCCAATGGTGTAATTCAGCATTATACCCCGGTGGAGAATGTGTCTGCCATACAACATGACTTGCACGCCCTCTGTCTCAAGGAATACAGGCATTTTCAGGACTTGGACCCTGTACCTAGCAAATCCTTAAGATGGGTGTCTAGGAATCCACACTTGCACCCTTACCAGCAAGTGAGAGCCAACACTACCACAGTGTTGTGTACCAAGGAGGGTTTGCTGAGTCCTGAAGATGTCACTGGGGCAGAGTACAGCGGTTGGTATATCCTGAAAGCTACCTTCCTAGGGAAGGATAGCAGAGACGGGTTGAGGGTTAGGACATATTTCGATAGGCCCATTCCGGTAA
>NC_053389.1:555419131-555593389 GCF_905171765.1 Bufo bufo | reverse complement strand
AGATCGACTACGTCCTCTCCTTGCAACAGGAGCTCCACCAGCAGCACCACAATCGGGGCCACGTCCCTTATTTGACGCTCTCCTCATATTTTAAAAATTTAGGATCTTGCCCTAAATGGGTGTTTTTTTAATAGCAGAATAGAACAACAGTATCTAAAGGGTGTATCTCACAATGACAGATGCAGCAAAGGCTGCAAAATTCATATTTTTGCCCTAAATGGGTGTTTTTTAATACCAGAATAGCACAGCAGTATCTAAAGCGTGTATCTTACTCGTACAGATGCAGACAAGGCCGCAAATTAAGATTTTTGCCCAAAATGGGTGTTTATTTAATACCAGAAGAGCACAGCAGTATGTAAAGGGTGTATCTCACAATGACATGCAGCAAAGGCTACAAAATTTTGAATTTTACCCTAAATGGGTGTATTTTTAATAGCAGAATAGAACAACAGTATCTAAAGGGTGTATCTCACAATGACATATGCAGAAAAGGATCACACGTACAGATGCAGACAAGGCCGCAAAATATTTTTTTTTGCCCAAAATGGGTGTTTATTTAATACCAGAAGAGCACAGCAGTATGTAAAGAGTGTATCTCACAATGACAGATGCAGACAAGGCCGCAAATTAAGTATTTTGCCCTAAATGGGTGTTTTTTAAAACACAGAAAATTATAGCTGTATTTTTAGCTTATATTGCACACTGACTAATGCGGCAGAGGCCCCAGATGGAGGGTTTTTTAAAACCCAGAAAATTATTGAAGTATTTCAAGCTTGTTTTAACAATAACAGATGCAGCAAATAGTGCAATATTAAGTACTTTGGCCAAAAAGGGTGGTTTTTTAATAACAGAATATGACAGCTGTATAGAAAGCGTGTATCTCACACTGACAGATGCAGCAAGGGCTGTAAAATTGAGTATTTTGCCCAAGAAGGGTGTTTTTTAAAACCCAGAAAATTATTGCTGTATTTATAGCTTAAATTGCACACCGCCGCCGCCCACCTAACTAAGAGACGGATAAAAGTTAATTTTCTCTGTCACAGGGCTCAGGGCAGGGTAAAAAGGTTGTGCACTGCACCCACACAACTAAATCTATGTAGATCGCTGAGTTAACAAGCACTTCAGATTAAAGATACTCTCCTATTCTCTCCCTCACAGCAGCAGCATCCTATCCCCACACTAAGCACAGCAGAGTGACGTGCAGCGCTTCGTGACTCCAGCTTATATAGAGGCTGGGTCACATGCTGCACTGGCCAATCACAGCCATGCTATTAGTAGGCATGGCTGTGATGGCTTCTAAGGGCACAGAGTTAAACGCTTGTTGATTGGCTGCTCTGCAGCCTTTCAAAAAGCGCCAATAAATCGTCAAACATTTCACCCGAACTTTTACTGAAATGTTCGGGTCCGGGGTCCAAAAATCCTAAAGTTTGGTACGAACCCGAACTTTACAGTCTGGGTTCGCTCAACCCTATTTGGTCTTCATGCACAAACAGCAACCAAAACATAAATCAAAACAAATCCTCAGCCGTCTGGCCACTGACTAAACTGTATAGTCCCTCTCTAGCAGGATCCGGGTCTACCACCCAGCTCCCCAAAACACCGCAGTGCTTACCCCACACCAGGGGCGTAACTAGAAGTGACTGGGCCCCACAGCAAATATTTGTAAGGGCCCCTCCAGCGCGCTTCGCACCTCCCTCCTCCTGTGTAAACCCCACTCCTTTGGCACAGTGTAGCGGTATACTGTATATTGTGTGGCACAGTGAATGCTATATGTGTATAACATAAACATATTTCATATGAAAACTTACAGTTACTTGACCCTTGGGGATCTCGGACACCACTTCAACAATTGGCCGGGGGCTCGGCGGAGCTGATGTTGTGCTTTATCCTAATGAGAAAAGTTTCATAATAAGGATTTGGAGAAGGGGCAGAGGGATAGCAGAGCAGGGAGAGGATGGTGCTGCTACTAGGGGGTCATATCATGGGGGAGTAATAAAGCCCACTATAATGCCCCCCCCCAGTAGTAATAATTCTCCTTATAATGTGACAGTGCAACCCCCTTGTAATGCCCCCAGTTGAGCTAATGTCCCCATAGTGCCCCCATAATGTCCCAGTATAAAATACCCCTATATAGTGCCCCCAGTAAATTCCCCCATAGTGCTCCTCTCCCCCCTTCCTGCTAGTGCCCCCCATAATGTACCAGTATAAAATGCCCCATATATAGTGCCCCAGTAGATGCCCCTCAGTGTCCGGCCTCTGATAGGCTGCCAGCCTAGTGTCCCCCATAATGCCCCCCAAAAATGTGCCAGTAAGTGTCCCCATAGATGCCCCCCATCATGTGCCAGTATCAAGTGCCTCTCTCCTCCCCCCACATGTCCCAGTATCATAGTGCCATCTCCCCCCAATGTGCCAGTATCAAGTGCCTCTCTCCTTCCCACCCCCATGTGCCAGTATAATAGTGCCAAACCCCCCATGTGCCAGTATCAAGTGCCTGTCTTCCCCCCCATGTGCCAGTATCATAGTGCCAAACCCACCCATGTGCCAGTATCAAGAGCCAACCCCCCCACATGCCAGTATCAAGTGCCTCTCTCCTCCCCCCATGTCCCAGTATCATAGTGCCATCTCCCCCCCCACAAAAAAAGTGCCAGTATCAAGTGCCTCTCTCCATCCCCCCCATGTGCCAGTATCAGGTGCCTCTCTCCCCCTTCCAGGTGCCAGTATCAGGTGCCAACCCCCCTCCCCCCCCATGTGCCAGTATCAGGTGCCTCTCCCCCCCCCATGTGCCAGTATCAGGTGCCAACTCCCCTCCCCCCCCAGGTGTCAGTATCAAGTGCCTCTCTCCTCCCCCCCATGTCCCAGTATCATAGTGCCATCTCCCCCCCACAAAAAAAGTGCCAGTATCAAGTGCCTCTCTCCCTCCCCTCCATGTGCCAGTATCAGGTGCTTCTCCTCCCCCCATGTGCCAGTATCAGGTGCCAACCCCCCCTCCCCCCATATGCCAGTATCAGGTGCCAACCCCCTCCCAGGTGCCAGTATCAGGTGCCAACCCCTCTCCCCCCCATGTGCCAGTATCAGGTGCCTCTCTCCCCCCATGTGCCAGTATCAGGTGACAACCCCCCCCAGGTGCCAGTATCAGGTGCCAACCCCCCTCCCCCCATGTGCCAGTATCAAGTGCCCCCCGCTCCCCCCATGGCAGTAACAGTCGGGTATTAAAAAATAATAATAAACACTTCTACTTACCTCCATGTCAGCCTCTTCCTGTGTCCCGCCCTGTATGTCCATATATGGAGTCAGTGCTTGTATTTCAGAAAAGTTTCTGCTGGGATTCGAACCCACGACTTTCTGTATCAGAGGCAAAGCACTTAACCACAAGACCATAAGAGCTGCCTTGCTGCTGACTGAAAAAATATGAGACTTCTACTGTTATAGCTGGCTAAGTGTACATCTATACACATGACAGCTGCTCATATATAGAGATATAGCAGAGCTGAGTGTGCTGGGACAGCTGTCATATAGAGATATAGCAGTGCTGGGTGTGTTGGGGCAGCTGTCATGTGTATAGATGTACACTTAGCCAGCTATAACAGTAGAAGTTTCATATTTTTTCAATCAGTTGTAATGCAGCCTTTATGGCTGTGTGGGTAAATGCTTTGCCACTGATACATTGGAGGTTGTGGGTTCGAATCCCAGACACATCATGAGACTTTAGGAGACAGTAAGATTAGATCACATTAGCGAGGGGGCATGGTCAGCTGCTGCTGTGAAGGGGCCCTGAACATTAAGACAAGAATCGATATTTAACTAACTTGAAAATAAACTGTCACACACGCTGCCGGGGCGCCGGGCCCCGAAGCAGCTGCTTCCCCGGTAGTTACGCCAGTGTCTGTGTGTGTTAATAAAAATTAAAAAAAGAATGCGGTCCGGACGGGCCCCCAGTGGCGTAGGGCCCCATAGCCACTGCTATGGTTGCTATGGCGATCCCTACGCCACTGCCCCACACAGGGTCAGAGGGTCCCAGTGTAGTGTCCCACTAGGTAAAGGTGGGCACTACACAAGGGTTAATATGTCTATTGTATTAATGTGATGTTTTATGTTCATTTGCCTGTGTTATCTGGGTGTCAGGCCTGTTAGGGTGTAGTTCAGCCTCCTAGACATTAGAGGGAGCTAGAGAGCCCTGAGTATATATACCGTAGGTAGGCCCAGACAGGGAAGAGTTAGTGCATTCCAGGTGGCTAGTAGTGCAGTCTAGCCTGCCTGAAGTTCCTGAGCCTCTGTTAGCTCAGAAGATTCACCCCAAGAGAAGAGTTTACCTCCTGGGAGAAACCAAGTTCCTTAGCCAGAGCAGAGCAGAGCCATCGTCTCCAGCTAAAACAAGTAAGCTGAAGGGCAGAAGGATCATTAATCTAAAGCAAGTGATATATACCTGAGGAAGATTGTTACCAAGGATAAAAGCCAGCATTAGGGCATACGGGCCTTGGAATATAGCCAGCCAGAATATCTGAAGAATAGTGCAGCCTGGTCTGGGAGTCTCGATTTTACCCTCTGAGTATCTTGCAAAGAACATTACCTGCCATTTATGTGAAAGCCTGCTTATGATGAGAACCAACTATATGGAACTGTATTGATTACCACCTGTACAAAGTTGAACTGTTGTCAGTAAAGCAAAGTTTGGTTCACCATAGCACCGTGTTCCTCATTTACTACAACTATAAATCGGTGTGCCACCGTTACAGGCACTGGCGTCACGAACCTTAAAGGGACCTTGCCCTAGGCACATTAAACATCTGCAACATCCAGGGCACCTCATCCACCATCAGGCCTGGTCCCTATATACAGAGAGTGCCCCAGAGGACTACTGTGCCAGCCTCTCTATCACTGCTGTACGCTGCCCAGGGTCATCCTACCAACTGTGAGTAACCCATAGCAACCCTCGTTTGCCAAAGTAACCGTGACCTCACATCGCAATACCCTGCAGGTCTGCGTACTGCACCAGCTCCCACAGGCTTTAGCACAGCCTGCTCCTTCGTCAGACTGAGAGCCCCACCCAAGTCCAGCAAAAGGATTAGGCCTCATGCACATGGCCGTTGTTTGGGTCCGCATCCGAGCCGCCGAAACAACTTCAATGGGGCCGCAAAAGATGTGGACAGCACTCCGTGTTCTCTGTTCTGAGGCCCTGCAAAAAAAAAAAAATAGCATGTCCTATTCTTGTCCGTTTTGCGGACAAGAATAGGCATGTCTACAATGGGCCGCCCGTTCCGCAAATTGCGGAACGCGCACAGACACCATCCGTGTTTTGCGGATCCGCGATTTTCGGACAGCAAAACACACCACGGTCGTGTGCATGCGGCCTTAAATAGCATCCCTGGACATGGGCATATTCTTAAATCCCGGAGTGGAGTATGGGGAACAGGCACCCACCCAACACATTGCGTGTTCCCAGTAAAAGCCCTCCCTGGACTAGCTGGAGCCAGCTAAGCTAAGTAGCTTGGTGTCCACCAACTAGCTTAGTGGCCACCTATATCTAGGGCCTTTACTCCACCAAGGCCAGGCCCCTTGGTGACACACTGCTGGTGCAAACAACACCCCCTTTCCATGCTTTGCTGGGACTTTTCTGTTCTCACCCAGGCTCCACTGCCACACCACCTATTTCTCTCGATTTGTGACATTTTAACTGCAATGGCACTAAAATGCCATCCCTGCTAGACTGCACTTGCACTTGTGCTTGAAACATATTTGTGACATTTCCAATGGTAAATTGCGACTTTTGTCTTAGACTCGGGACGTTTTTAGTTATTGTTTTGTTTTTATTAATGTGAATTTCCTGATAAAACCCTGTTCTTTGGCTCATTTATCTAAGGTTCCTTTCACATTTGCGGCAAAGTGATCCGGCAAGCAGTTCCATTCCTGGAACTGCTTTCAGGATCCGTCAAACCGCATGTAACCGTACATGTTTTCACCGTCACCGGAACGAAATAACTGATCCGGTAAACCGTATGTAAACGGATATCGTTTTCGCCAGATCCGTTGAAATAGCGGACCCGGAGGATCCGTTATAATTCGTTTTTTAACTGATTGATGGATCCAGTATTTAAATTTACAAAGATCAAAAAGAAACAATTTAGTATACAAATTTTACAGTGGCTATAAAAGACAACCGAAGGTCACTTACCCCTCAGATGCTCCCTCTGAAGATTGCAAAGATGATGCCGGCCACATTTGCTTTGGATTTCAGGCTCTAATCCTTGTGTCCCGCTGGAGAAAACATCTTGGGTGCATCTGATAACTTCTGAAAGAACAAGAAGGGGAGCTTTTGAAATTCTATTCCTCGAATTGCAGAATTCTCCTGGCAAGTTTCAGAACTACTTACAGATAAGCGTGGAAAGTTTTGACTATCTTTTACGAAGGGTGTCAAGTCACATTGAAAGACAGATCACCACTTTCCGTCACAGTGTTTCCCCGGCAGAACGCCTAATGCTTACAATAAGGTAATTTTGTTATAAATTTTATCTAAAGTCAGGTCCATAAATATTGGGACATGGACACAATTTTAACATTTTTGGCTCTATACACCACCACAATGGATTTGAAATGAAACAAACAAGATGTGCTTTAACTGCAGACTGTCAGCTTTAATTTGAGGGTATTTACATCCAAATCAGGTGAACGGTGTAGGAATTACATGAGTTTGCATATGTGCCTCCCACTTGTTAAGGGACCAAAAGTAATAGGACAGAATAATAATCATAAATCAAATTTTCACTTTTTAATACTTGGTTGCAAATCCTTTGCAGTCAATTACAGCCTGAAGTCTGGAACGCATAGACATCACCAGATGCTAGGTTTCATCCCTGGTGATGCTCTGCCAGGGCTCTACTGCAACTGTCTTCAGTTCCTGCTTGTTCTTGGGGCATTTTCCCTTCAGTTTTGTCTTCAGCAAGTGAAATGCATGCTTAATCGGATTCAGGTCAGGTAATTGACTTGGCCATTGCATAACATTCCACTTCTTTCCCTTAAAAAACTCTTTGGTTGCTTTTGGTGTATGCTTTGGGTCATTGTCCATCTGCACTGTGAAGCGCCGTCCAATGAGTTCTGAAGCATCTGGCAGGGTAAGGGCTTTGTTGGCTCTGGATTAGTATTGCTCACTGTTACTTCTATGGCTTCAATGTGAACGTTTAGCCATATCTCATCCTTTAGAGATGTTGACAGCACTGTGAGAAATCAGGGCCGGTGTAAGGATTTCTGCCAACACAAGCGAATCTACAATTTGGCGCCCAACCGCAGCTCATCTGGCCCTGGTCCCGTCTGCAGAAGCTGGCTTCTCCTCTGTGTGGTCCTGGTATCTTCGCTCTGCTTCAGACAATCGCTGGTTTGAGGACCGTATTTTTCGCCCTTTAAGACGCTCCGGCCCGTAAGACGCACCTAGGTTTTAGAGGAGGATAATAAGAAAAAAATATTTCCATTGCACCTCAGGTCAGACCAGCAATCAGACCCCCAATGCCTCAGATCAGCCCCCCATGTCAGCCATCAGCCCCCCATGTCAGCCATCAGCCCCCCATGTCAGCAATCATGCCCCCATGTCAGCCATCATGCCCCCATGTCAGCCATCATGCCCCCATGTCAGCCATCATGCCCCCATGTCAGCCATCATGCCCCCATGTCAGCCATCATGCCCCCATGTCAGCCATCATGCCCCCATGTCAGCCATCACTTACTTACCTAACTTACCTCTCCTGCTCCTGAACGCCGCCGCTTCTCACCACCAGCGCTTACTCTCTTTTTCCTGTTTCTTGGCTGTCAGCTGTGAAGGCTGCGCACAGTGAGGTCACATGGTGCGCAGCCCTTTACAGCAGACAGCCAAGCGGAGAACCAGGAAGCGGTGAGTACAGATCCTTCACCGCTTCCTGGTCCTCCTGTAACCCAGGGGTGAAAAAAACTGGGTATTTAAAAAAAAAAGTTTCTTTTTTTCCGCCCCTCCCGTCTCTGCGCCCTAAGGCAGCCGCTTGGTCTGCCTTATTATAACGCACCTGTGAGCAATTCTAGTCAGAAGCATATGTCTATCGTTCTCCTTTGGGAGCCCTTTTCACTGGATTAAAAATGTCATTTGCCCAGTTAAAAATGGCCTGTAAAAAAGGTCCCAAAAAAGTTGGTCCAATATCATGTTTGTTTTTGTTTTTTTATATTTTTTATTTTTTTACATATTTGCCTTTTTTTTTTCTTCTGATAGATTTCTGGCAACAGGAGAAAGTTTTACATCCCTCCATTACCAGTTTCACCTTGGAATATCCACCGTTTCCATTATTGTTAAGGATACGTGCCGTGTTTTGTGGGAGCAGTTACAAGAGGTATTTATCCCACATCCAAGTAGGCAAATGTGGAGCGAAATTGCAAAAACATTTTTGGAGGTCTACCAGTTTCCAAACTGTATTGGGGCAGTAGACGGGAAACATATCCGTATTATCAAGCCCCAAGGCACTGGGTCAGAGTTTTTTAATTACAAAAAAATATTTTTCAATCATACTAATGGCCATCGCTGATGCCCAATACCGTTTTGTGGCCATAGATGTTGGGGCTTACAGAAGAACAAACGATTCAATGGTATTTAAAAATTCCTACATGGGGTGAAGTCTATATAATAGACAATTTTATTTCCCACCACCTCAACCACTGCCAGGTACAGATGCTCCACCCATGCCGTTTGTGTTGGTAGCTGATGAGGCGTGGAAAATGTGTGGAAATCTTATTAAACCGTATTCAAGCCGTGGATTAAATCAAACAAAACGCATATTTAACTACCGCCTGACCAGGGCTCGCCGAATGGTTGAATACACTTTTGGCATTTTGGTTGCCAAATGGCGAATTTTCACAAAACCCATTCAACTTAAAGTTGAAACAGTCGATGAGATACTAAAGTCAACTTGCGTGTTACACAACTGCCTCCTCATTAAAGAACCACAAAATTTTGAGCAGATCCCTGAAGACAGCGAGATGGCCAGTATTCAAAATTTTGAACCGCGGACAAGTGTGGCAGTTTCTAGGATGAGAGACTCCTTTGCGGAGTATTTCTGCTCCGATGCAGGAAGAGTGGAGTGGCAGGACGACCGAATGATCTGATTTGTGTTTATATCTTTATTAGGCCTCTTTCACACGACCGTTGTGTGCACCCGTGGCCGTTGTGCCGTTTTCCGTTTTTTTTCGCGGACCCCATGACTTTCAATGGGTCCGTGGAAAAAACGGAAAATGCACCGTTTTGCAGCCGCATCCGAGATCCGTGTTTCCTGGCCGTGAAAAAAATATGACCTGTCCTATTTTTTTCACGGCCAACGGTTCACGGACCCATTCAAGTCAATGGGTCCGTGAAAGAACACGGATGCACACAAGATTGCATCCCTGTCCGTGATCCGTGGCCGTAGGTTACTTTTTATACAGACGGATCCGAAGATCCGTCTGCATAAAAGCTTTTTCATAGCTGAGTTTTCACTTCGTGAAAACTCAGAACCGACAGTATATTCTAACACAGAAGCGTTCCCATGGTGATGGGGACGCTTCTAGTTAGAATACACTACAAACTGTGTACAAGACTGCCCCCTGCTGCCTGGCAGCACCCGATCTCTTACAGGGGGCCGTGATCAGCACAATTAACCCCTTCAGGTGCGGCACCTGAATGGGTTAATTGTACTATCATATCCCCCTGTAAGAGATCAGGGCTGCCAGGCAGCAGGGGGCAGACCCTCCCCCTTCCCCAGTTTGAATATCATTGGTGGCCAGTGCGGCCCCCCCCCCCCTCTATTGTAATAATAGGTTGGTGGCCAGTGCGGCCCCCCCCCTTCCTCTATTGTAATTATTCGTTGGTGGCACAGTGTGCGCCCCCCCCCCTCCCTCCCTCTATTGTAATAAATCGTTGGTGGCACAGTGTGCGCCCCCCCCCTTCCTCCCTCTATTGTAATAAATCGTTGGTGGCACAGTGTGAGCCCCCCCATCGGCCCCCCTCCCTCTATAGCATTAACAACATTGGTGGCCAGTGTGCGGCCTCCCATCTCCCCCCCCCCCCATCATTGGTGGCAGCGGAGTTCCGATCGGAGTCCCAGTTTAATCGCTGGGGCTCCGATCGGTAACCATGGCAACCAGGACGCTACTACAGTCCTTGTTGCCATGGTTACTTAGCAATAGTACAATAGTAGAAGATTCATACTTACCTGCTGCTGGCTGCTGCTGCGATGTTCGTGTCCGGCCGGGAGCTCCACCTACTGGTAAGTGACAGGGTCTGTGCGGCGCATTGCTAAATGAACTGTCACTTACTAGTAGGAGGAGCTCCCGGTCGGACACGAACATCGCAGCTCCCAGGTAAGTATGAATCTTTAACTATTGTACTATTGCTAGTAACCCGCTGCCACCAATGATCGGGGGGGGGGGGGGGGGGAGATGGGAGGCCGCACACTGGCCACCAATGTTCTTAATGCTATAGAGGGAGGGGGGCCGATGGGGGGCGCACACTGTGCCACCAATGTTGTTAATGCTATAGAGGGAGGGGGGGCCGATGGGGGGCGCACACTGTGCCACCAACGATTTATTACAATAGAGGGAGGAAGGGGGGGGGGGCGCACACTGTGCCACCAACGATTTATTACAATAGAGGGAGGAAGGGGGGGGGGGCGCACACTGTGCCACCAACGAATTATTACAATAGAGGGAGGAAGGGGGGGGCTGCACTGGCCACCAATGATATTCAAACTGGGGAGGGGGGGGGGTCTGCCCCCTGCTGCCTGGCAGCCCTGATCTCTTACAGGGGGATATGATAGTACAATTAACCCCTTCAGGTGCGGCACCTGAGGGGTTAATTGTGCTGATCACGGCCCCCTGTAAGAGATCGGATGCTGCTAGGCAGCAGGGGGCAGTCATGTACACAGTTTGTAGTATATTCTAACTAGAAGAGTCCCCATCACCATGGGAACGCCTCTGTGTTAGAATATACTGTCGGAAATGAGGTTTCACGATCTAACTCATATCCGACAGTATATTCTAACATAGAGGCGTTCCCATGGTGATGGGGACGCTTCAAGTTAAAATATACCATCGGATTGGAGAAAACTCCGATCCGATGGTATAAAAGGGACTCCAGACTTTACATTGAAAGTCAATGGGGACGGATCCGTTTGAAATGGCACCATATTGTGTCAACGTCAAACGGATCCGTCCCCATTGACTTGCATTGTAATTCAGGACGGATCGGTTTGGCTCCGCACGGCCAGGCGGACACCAAAACGACTTTTTTTTCATGTCCGAGGATCCTCCAAAAATCAAGGAAGACCCACGGACGAAAAAACGGTCACGGATCACGGAAAAACGGGACCCCGTTTTGCGGACCGTGAAAATATACTGTCGTGTGCAATAAGCCTTAAAATTTTTATCTTTTTATTTAGGATTGATGCTGTTTTGTGTGGTTATGTGATTGGATATAGTTTGTTGAATTGATCTAGAAATTTGTTTATAAATTTTTTTATGAAAACATAAATTGAGTCTTGTGGCTTCTATTGATCTATCTACGCTGTAGGAGTGACAACTACTTGTGTGGCTCCACCAGCGCTGGGAGATTGTGTCAGGCCTTTAATCAACACACTACCCCTTGTCATAATAATATTCCCTCACTGTAGGAGCGACAACTACTTGTGTCGCTCCACCAGTGCTGGGAGATTGTGTCAGTCCTCTAATCTACACTCTACTGCTTGTGAACATATCTCCCCATGCTGGAGGAGCGACAACTACTTATGTCGCTCCGCCAGCGCTGGGAAATTAGGTCAGGCCTCTTTGATAAACACTTTTTCTTGGCAACATAATCTCCCCACCCTGGTGGAACAACAAATAATTCTGTTGCTCCGCCAGTGCCTGGAAATTTTCAGTGTTCAAAAAAAAAGCATTTTTTTATCAAATGCGTATAAAAAAATAAACCTCACAAAAATTAGAAAAAACAAATAACATTTATTTATATTAAATATTATTTATGAATAAATAAATTAAAAACAACATTAAATTATAGTTGCCTATAAAAAAGGCCTTGTCGCAGGAGAAGGGTGGGGAGTGGAGGGCACTGCTCGGTTTTGGGCCCCTCTCTACGGTTGTTCTTCCGCCACTGTGAACAAAGAAGTGCGTGTTGTGACAAGTGAAACAGTGGGAGTATTTAGGGTGGAGGATTGGGCAGGAGATGGACTTTCCCGAGCAAGAGTAGAGGGAGTGGTGAAAGTGGTTGGAGGAAAGTAATGAGGAGGAGAGGGAGAAAAGTGTTGAGAATAGTGTTCAGGAGGTTGGGATGTGAAATGGGGAGGTTGGGATGTGGAATGGGGAGGTTGGGATGGGGAATGGGGAGGTTGGGATGTGGAATGGGGAGGTTGGGATGGGGAATGGGGAGGTTGGGATGGGGAATGGGGAGGTTGGGAAGGGGGAGATTGAGTTTGGAAATGGGGATAGGTGTGGGATGGGGGATAGGTGTGGGGCGGGGGAAGGTGTGTGGGACAGTGTTGAACTAGCCAAAAGATGCAGTCCACCTGTCTTCTTGCCTCAAACAGCTGGTCGGGCGTGAATTGTTCCATCACTGGGAGCAACGATATCAAATATTGATGCACCGGACTCATTTGCGATGTCAACACCGCCCCGTCCTGCAGACGTCGAATATTATCCTCCAAAGCGGCAACTCTATTTGTGAATCACATCAAGGACTCGTAAACGAGCCTTGTGAGATCCTTGTAGTCCGCCTGACGGCTCCTACTGGACCTCTGGCGAAGCATGAGGGCCTCAAAGTGGGGCTAATGTTGTAATCGTTGCGTCGCCAGAGGGCACAGGTAGGCGAACATTGAGGTCCTGACCAGTTGGTTGAGCAGGACGAGAGGGACCCACGGTGGCTGGCTCCTCAGGGACCACTTCCGGAGGAACTTCAGGCGCCCGAGTACTGCTTGATGTGCTGTAAAGCAAAGAAAAGAAAAACACAATTAGCAATTGTATTTCAATGGAAAACCTCTGGATAGAGGTGAGCAAAGCGACTTCGGATGCTACATAGTAAGTTGCATTACAACATAAAAATTTCAATACTGTACATAGATAGAGCCCATACATTCCATTAGTGTACAGAGAAGTGTCTATGTACAGTATGATTTATTTATTTTTTGGAAAGCAACTTCAGATGTATAATCTGAAGCACGCTTCGCTCATCTCTACTATACAAGATAATATGTGGATATCCCAAACAGAGTGACAAATGACAGTCTGCCAGGGCCATACACATATATTGTATAACAGAATTCACAATATGTATAAACATAATAGCTTACCTTTGTAACTCTAAGGTTCTGCGTAGGAACCCCAAGACGGCAGCATAACGATATGGCCGCTTGCAGGTTTCTCCAGAACCACTTGGGCTCCGAACTTCCGCGTTGTAGGCCTTTTTGTAGCGGTCCCTGAATGACCGCCACCGAACAAGAATAGTCTCCCGTAGAACAAGAAAAAAATAAAAATTAAAAAATTAAAATTGATTCGTTTTTCAAATACAAACCGGATTCCAAAAAAGTTGGGACACTATACAAATCGTGAATAAAAACTGAATGCAATGATGTGGAGGTGCCAACTTCTAATATTTTATTCAGAATAGAACATAAATCACGGAACAAAAGTTTAAACTGAGAAAATGTACCATTTTAAGGGAAAAATATGTTGAATCAGAATTTCATGGTGTCAACAAATCCCAAAAAAGTTGGGACAAGGCCATTTTCACCACTGTGTGGCATCTCCCCTTCTTCTTACAACACTCAACAGACGCCTGGGGACCGAGGAGACCAGTTTCTCAAGCTTAGAAATAGGAATGCTCTCCCATTCTTGTCTAATACAGGCCTCTAACTGTTCAATCGTCTTGGGCCTTCTTTGTTGCACCTTCCTCTTTATGATGCGCCAAATGTTCTCTATAGGTGAAAGATCTGGACTGCAGACTGGCCATTTCAGTACCCGGATCCTTCTCCTACGCAGCCATGATGTTGTGATTGATGCAGAATGTGGTCTGGCATTATCTTGTTGAAAAATGCAGGGTCTTCCCTGAAAGAGATGACGTCTGGATGGGAGCATATGTTGTTCTAGAACCTGAATATATTTTTCTGCATTGATGTGCCTTTCCAGACATGCAAGCTGCCCATGCCACACGCACTCATGCAACCCCATACCATCAGAGATGCAGGCTTCTGAACTGAACGTTGATAACAACTTGGGTTGTCCTTGTCCTCTTTGGTCCGGATGACATGGCGTCCCAGATTTCCAAAAAGAACTTCGAATCGTGACTCGTCTGACCACAGAACAGTCTTCCATTTTGCCACACTCCATTTTAAATGATCCCTGGCCCAGTGAAAACGCCTGAGCTTGTGGATCTTGCTTAGAAATGGCTTCTTTTTTGTACTGTAGAGTTTCAGCTGGCAACGGTGGATGGCACGGTGGATTGTGTTCACTGACAATGGTTTCTGGAAGTATTCCTGAGCCCATTCTGTGATTTCCTTTACAGTAGCATTCCTGTTTGTGGTGCAGTGTCGTTTAAGGGCCCGGAGATCACGGGCATCCAGTATGGTTTTACGGCCTTGACCCTTACGCACAGAGATTGTTCCAGATTCTCTGAATCTTCGGATGATGTTATGCACAGTTGATGATGATAGATGCAAAGTCTTTGCAATTTTTCGCTGGGTAACACCTTTCTGATATTGCTCCACTATCTTTCTACGCAACATTGTGGGAATTGGTGATCCTCTACCCATCTTGGCTTCTTTTTATACCCAATCATGTTGCCAATTGACCTAATTAGTGTTAATTGGTCTTCCAGCTCTTCGTTATGCTCAAATTTACTTTTTCCAGCCTCTTATTGCTACTTGTCCCAACTTTATTGGGATTTGTTGACACCGTGAAAATTGGAATCAACGTATTTTTCCTTTAACCACTTCAGCCCCCTTAGCTTAAACACCCTTAATGACCAGGCCACATTTTACACTTCTGCACTACACTACTTTCACAGTTTATGCAACTTACCACCCAAATGAATTTTACCTCCTTTTCTTCTCACTAATAGAGCTTTCATTTGGTGGTATTTCATTGCTGCTGACATTTTAACTTTTTTTGTTATTAATCGAAATTTAAAGATTTTTTTGCAAAAAAATTACATTTTTCACTTTCAGTTGTAAAATTTTGCAAAAAAAACGACATCCATATATAAAAAATTTTCTAAATTTATTGTTCTACATGTCTTTGATAAAAAAAAAATGTTTGGGTAAAAAAAAAAAATGGTTTGGGTAAAAGTTATAGCGTTTACAAACTATGGTACAAAAATGTGAATTTCCGCTTTTTGAAGCAGCTCTGACTTTCTGAGCACCTGTCATGTTTCCTGAGGTTCTACAATGGCCAGACAGTACAAACACCCCACAAATGACTCCATTTCGGAAAGTAGACACCCTAAGGTATTCGCTGATGGGCATAGTGAGTTCATAGAACTTTTTATTTTTTGTCACAAGTTAGCGGAAAATGATGTTTTTTATTTTTTTTTATTATTATTTTTTTCTTACAAAGTCTCATATTCCACTAACTTGTGACAAAAAATAAAAACTTCCATGAACTCACTATGCCCATCACAAAATACCTTGGGGTGTCTTCTTTCCAAAATGGGGTCACTTGTGGGGTAGTTATACTGCCCTGGCCTTTTAGGGGCCCAAATGCGTGAGAAGTAGTTTGAAATCAAAATCTGTAAAAAATGGCCGGTGAAATCCGAAAGGTGCTCTTTGGACTGTGGGCCCCTTTGCCCACCTAGGCTGCAAAAAAGTGTCACACATGTGGTATTTCTGTACTCAGGAGAAGTTGGGCAATGTTTTTTGGGGTGTCATTTTACAAATACCCATGCTGGGTGAGAGAAATATCTTGGCAAAAGACAACTTTTCCCATTTTTTTTATACAAAGTTGGCATTTGACCAAGATATTTATCTCACCCAGCATGGGTATATGTAAAATGACACCCCAAAACACATTGCCCAACTTCTCCTGAGTATGGCAATACCACATGTGTGACACTTTTTTGCAGCCTAGGTGGGCAAAGGGGCCCACATTCCAAAGAGCACCTTTAGGATTTCACAGGTCATTCTTTACACATTTTGATTTCAAACTACTTGCCACACATTAGGGCCCCTAGAATGCCAGGGCAGTATAACTACCCCACAAGTGACCCCATTTTGGAAAGAAGACACCCCAAGGTATTCCGTGAGGGGCATGGCGAGTTCCTAGAATTTTTTATTTTTTGTCACAAGTTAGCGGAAAATGATGTTTTTTTTTTTTTTTTTCTTACAAAGTCTCATATTCCACTAACTTGTGACAAAAAATAAAAACTTCCATGAACTCACTATGCCCATCACGAAATACCTGGGGGTGTCTTCTTTACAAAATGGGGTCACTTGTGGGGTAGTTATACTGCCCTGGCATTTTAGGGGCCCGAAAGTAGTTTGAAATCAAAATCTGTAAAAGATGGCCGGTGAAATCTGAAAGGTGCTCTTTGGAATGTGGGCCCCTTTGCCCACCTAGGCTGCAAAAAAGTGTCACACATCTGGTATTGCCGTACTCAGGAGAAGTTGGGCAATGTGTTTTGGGGTGTCATTTTACATATACCCATGCTGGGTGAGATAAATATCTCGGTCAAATGCCAACTTTGTATAAAAAAATGGGAAAAGTTGTCTTTTGCCAAGATATTTCTCTCACCTAGCATGGGTATATGTAAAAAGACACCCCAAAACACATTGACCAACTTCTCCTGAGTATGGCAATACCACATGTGTGACACTTTTTTGCAGCCTAGATGCGCAAAGGGGCCCACATTCCTTTTATGAGGGCATTTTTAGACATTTGGATCCCAGACTTCCTCTCACGCTTTAGGGCCCCTAAAATTCCAGGGCAGTATAAATACCCCACATGTGACCCCATTTTGGAAAGAAGACACCCAAAGGTATTCAATTAGGGGCATGGCGAGTTCATATAATTTTATTTTTTTTGGCACAATTTAGCGGAAATTGATTTTTTTTTGTTTTTTCTCACAAAGTCTCCCTTTCGGGCTACCTTGGGACAAAAATTTCAATCTTTCATGGACTCAATATGGCCCTCACGGAATACCTTGGGGTGTCTTCTTTCCGAAATGGGGTCACATGTGGGGTATTTATACTGCCCTGGCATTTTAGGGGCCCTAAAGCGTGAGAAGAAGTCTGGAATATAAATGTCTAAAAAATTTTACGTATTTGGATTCCGTGAGGGGTATGGTGAGTTCATGTGAGATTTTATTTTTTGACACAAGTTAGTGGAATATGAGACTTTGTAAGAAAAAAAAAGAAAAAAAAATTTCCGCTAACTTGGGCCAAAATAATGTCTGAATGGAGCCTTACAGGGGGGTGATCAATGACAGGGGGTGATCAGGGAGTCTATATGGGGTGATCACCCCCCTGTCATTGATCACCCCCCTGTAAGGCTCCATTCAGACGTCCGTATGTTTTTTAAAGATCCACGGATACATGGATCGGATCCGCAAAACATATACGGACGTCTGAATGAAGCCTTACAGGGGGGTGATCAATGACAGGGGGGTGATCAGGGAGTCTATATGGGGTGATCACCCCCCTGTCATTGATCACCCCCCTGTAAGGCTCCATTCCGACGTCCGTATGTTTTTTACGGATCCACGGATACATGGATCGGATCCGCAAAACACATACGGACATCTGAATGGAGCCTTACAGGGGGTGATCAATGACAGGGGGGTGATCAGGGAGTCTATATGGGGTCATCACCCCCCTGTCATTGATCACCCCCCTGTAAGGCTCCATTCAGACGTCTGTATGTGTTTTGCGGATCCGATCCATGTATCCGTGGATCCGTAAAAAACATACGGACGTCTGAATGGAGCCTTACAGGGGGGTGATCAATGTCAGGAGGGTGATCAATGACAGGGGGGTGATCAGGGAGTCTATATGGGGTGATCACCCCCCTGTCATTGATCACCCCCCTGTAAGGCTCCATTCAGACGTCCGTATGTGTTTTGCGGATCCGATCCATGTATCTGTGGATCTGTAAAAAACATACGGACGTCTGAATGAAGCCTTACAAGGGGGTGATCAATGACAGGGGGGTGATCAATGACAGGGGGGTGATCAGGGAGTCTATATGGGGTGATCAGGGGTTAATAAGTGACAGGGGGGGGGTGTAGCGTAGTGGTGTTTGGTGCTACTTATTACTGAGCTGCCTGTGTCCTCTGGTGGTCGATCCAAGCAAAAGGGACCACCAGAGGACCAGGTAGCAGGTATATTAGACGCTGTTATCAAAACAGCGTCTAATATACCTGTTAGGGGTTAAAAAACCGCATCTCCAGCCTGCCAGCGAACGATCGCCGCTGGCAGGCTGGAGATCCACTCGCTTACCTTCCGATCCTGTGAACACGCGCGCCTGTGTGCGCGCGTTCACAGGAAATCTCGCGTCTCGCGAGATGACGCGTATATGCGTGACTCTGCGCAGGGCTTCCGCCTCCGGAACGCGATCCTGCGTTATGCGGTCCGGAGGCAGTTAAAATGATACATTTACTCGGATTAAACGTTTGATCTGTCATCTACGTTCTATTACAAATAAAATATTGACATTTGCCATCTCCACATCATTGCATTCAGTTTTTATTCACAATTTGTTTAGTGTCCCAACTTTTTTGGAATCCGGTTTGTATTTTAAACAAAAACAAAAAAACTTTATACTCACCTGCAATGGCGTCCTTCCTTCTCCCTCGCAGGCTGGAGCCGAAGAGACAATCAGGAAGTTTGCGACACCAGCTCCTCCATCTCCCGGCGCAGTCGCAGACTAGAAATCCGGATCCGTCTATCCGGCAATAGATGGAACACTTAATGCCGGATCCGACACTAATACACTTCAATGGAAATTAATGCCGGATCCGGCATTCCGGCAAGTGTTCAGTTTTTTTTGCCGGAGAGAAAACTGCAGCATGCTACGGTATTTTCTTCGTCCGGATCAGTCAAAAAGACTGAACTGAAGACATCCTGATGCATACTGAACAGATTGCTCTCCATTCAGAATACATTAGGATAAAACTGATCAGTTCTTTTCCGGTATTGAGCCTCTAGGAAGGAACTCTATGGCGGAAAAGAAAAACGCAAGTGTGAAAGTACCCTTAGATAAAAATAAATGCATCCTGTTTTATTACTTACCTATCACTTGCTCTCACAGTTGGTTTCACTTTTCATAAATGCGACTTTTTGACAAAAGGTCACATCTTTATGCCATAAACGCGACTTTTTACACAAAACAACACCACATAAGTTGTCTGAATTGTCCGCAACAATTTGAGCCATTTCTGCTGATAAGAGGATGATAAATGAGGCGTAATATGCGCCTATTTGTTAGCCCTGCTCACTTTGACATTTATAACTCATTTCTGGCGTGACGCATTCTTTATGGTGAAAATTCTGGAGAAAACAGTTGATATATTTGGCGCCAATCAAAATGCCATTCTTTTGGCGCATTTTACTCCATAATTTTGTCGCAACATGCTTAGTAAATGTCCCCCAATAAGTCTGCATTAAAAAGGGATGCAACATCAATGTCATCCGTATTTTGCAGACTGCAAAATGCTAAGTTGTGCGAATCTACCCTTATATGTATCCATTCAATAAAAAAAATGAGAGAAATCTAAAAAGGATTGGCAATGCTCTGCATTTAAAATGTCTGCATCAGGTCTGAAAATAAAAGCAGATTTTTTCACTTGATTTCCAGTGTGAACATTTCCTTACCAAATATATACATCCATTCTACAATGTGCTAACCTAGCTTTCAAGTGCTTGCACAGGGCTGTAATAGTGGCAGGAGGCATCCCCTTTAAGGCTTCATTGTGGATGATGACACTGCAGGCATGATGATACTGGGGATGACAATCACTGCATTGGGGAAATCAACCAGGACTGAGTCATCTAGGAGTCAAGGCTGGTTGTTAGGGACATGAGCTGGTGGGGCCCCTGTAGAACATCAGTGCAAATGATGAGAGTACGGTGGGTGGTGATCACCTGAGGGGTTAATTGCCGTGGATTGCAGCACCCTGTCATAGAGGTCGGGTGCCGGGTATGTAATTCTGCTGCCGGCACCCGCCGCTTATATTTGTATTAAACGTTAGTTATCATCATTGGTGGCGCAGTGGCCACAGTCCCTCCCCTCCTCCTCCCGTCTATCTTCTTATTGGTGGCAGTAGCGGCACAGTGGGGACGGAGGGAGGGACTCTCTCCTTCTGCACTGTGCTGCTGAGGATAACATGGTGTGCACGGAGAGCGGCAAGTGCCATGTTCTCTGATACTAGGCTGTGCAGTAGCGCAGCCTAGTATTGGTAAATGGCAAATACTGGTATTGAATCAATCCGGTGTCACGAGGGTGTCAAGACCCACGCCTGACTCCGTTATACCCGGGGTCAGGAAGTCACAGCGGTTGGCTGCGCGCTCTATGTAAGATAGGGCTGTTTCCTTATAGTAGCTTTCTGGGTTTGCTTTGCAACCCTTTTTGGCTCACTCAGGCATCCGTAGCTCCTTCTCCTCAGCTGTTCCTTGTCCAGCACTCCCAACCTCCTTATATTCCCCTCTCACACTTCTCTGGTTGCCAGATATAGAGCTTCCTGCCTGGACTTCTATACTGACCCTCTGGAGCTGTGTTGCTGCGTTCTCTGGTAGTTGGTCCAGAACGTTACCCTCTGGATCCCTGTTGGACCTTTGTGGTCTGCTGTGGTCGCCCACCTGGGTGTATGTGTTTGTCTGTATTGTCTGTCCTCTCCCTGGTGTTTCCCTCTTAGTGTCAGTGGTGCGGACTAGCGATCCCACCGGCCCCATTCACTATCTAGGGCTCATTCTAGGGAAAGCCAGGGTTTAGGTACGTGATCGCCGCACGGGTGAGGAACCCGTCTAGGGACGTCAGGGCAGTCAGGTGCCAGCCGCAAGGTGAGTCAGGGGTCACCACCTTTCCCTCTCCCTTGGGCAGGGCTTTCCCTTTTCCCTCCCTGTGCGTGACGCCGGTAATTACATTATATCTGGCCCTTATTTTGTGTAGGTAAAAAAAAAAATAAAAAAAAATAAAATAAAATTTTTTACCTACTTAGAATCCAGTATGGATCCAATTGCTGCTCTGTCCAAACACTTTCATGGCCTGTCTTTGGAGGTGGCAGGATTGAAGGCGTCGGTTCTCCAGCAACAGCAGCAATTACAACTGACCACAAGCCTAGCGGTTGCTACTGGTAACCAGGTTGTTGCGGAACCCAAGGTCCCTCTCCCTGACAGATTTTCTGGGGGAAGGGACAAGTTTTTGACATTCCGTGAGGCCTGTAAATTATATTTTAAACTGCGCCCTTACTCCTCTGGTAATGAAGAACAGCGGGTGGGGGTTGTTATTTCCCTGCTGTAGGGGGACCCACAGTCCTGGGCATTCTCTTTACCCTCTGATTCCCAGGCTCTTCGGTCAGTGGATGAGTTTTTCGGGGCCTTGGGTCTCATATATGACGACCCTGACCGAGTCGCACTGGCTGAATCAAGTTTACGGAGACTCCTACAAGGAGAGCGGCCGGTAGAGGAATATTGCTCTGACTTCCGTAGGTGGGCTACGGATACCCAATGGAACGACCCGGCTCTCAGGAGTCAGTTCTGCTCTGGGTTATCCGAAAGGGTCAAGGATGCGCTTGCATTATATGAGACCCCCTTTTCCCTTGATGCGGTTATGTCCCTTTCTATCCGAATAGATAGACGCCTTAGGGACAGGTTGAAAAAACCCGGGGCAATTGGTAACCCCTCCCAAGCAGCAGTTAGTCTGTACAGACTTAGACGAGCCTATACAGCTAGGAGGAACTGCTCGTCAGGTCCGTCCCCCTGAGGCTCGCCGTAGGCGTGGGGTTTGTTTTTTTTGTGGGGAGAGGGGTCATTTCATTAATGTCTGTCCTTCTTTCCTCAGAAACAAAAGACCGTCGGAAAACTACTAACCCCAGGCTGTGTGGAGGATGTCAGCCGGGGGGTATATGTTTCCTCCATACGTACATCGCAATTTGTGTTGCTAGCAGTTATTGTTTTTGGTGTTAAGACGGAGACTATTTCTTTCTTTCTAGACAGTGGAGCAGGGGTAAATTTGATAGATGCCCATTTTGCCCGCACTATGGGTTTGTCTCTCTGTACGCTACAGAGACCTATTCCCATATTCGCTATTGATTCTGCTCCTCTGTCTGAGAGAAACCTCACCCACATTGTTCATAATTTACACCTTCGGGTAGGGGACCACCATAACGAGATGCTTTCATGTTATGTTCTGGAGGGGCTTCCCACTCCGGTAGTGCTGGGCCTTCCCTGGTTGGTAGCGCACAATCCAGTGGTGGATTGGCAGGCCAGGGAGATATCGGAGTGGAGTGAGCATTGCAGAGAAAATTGCTTAAATAGCAATTGCTTAGTCGCCTCCATAACTACCCTACCTACATTTATTTCGGACTTTGAGGACGTTTTTTCTGAAAAGGGTTGTCAGAAGTTACCACCTCACCGTCCTTATGATTGCCCGGTTAACCTTATTCCCGGCGCAAAATTACCCAAGACCAGGTTATATAATCTTTCGGGTCCAGAGAGACAAGCCATGAAGGATTATATCTCCGAGAGCTTGGCTAAAGGACACATCAGACCCTCTTCTTCACCCGTGGCTGCAGGGTTTTTCTTCGTTAAAAAGAAAGATGGGGGACTGCGTCATTGCCTCGATTTTCGCGAATTAAATCGGATAACCATCCGAGACCCATACCCTCTTCCTCTCATTCCTGACCTGTTTAACCAGATTGCGGGTGCTACGTGGTTCTCCAAACTTGATCTTAGGGGGGCCTACAATCTGATTCGTATCAAGGAGGGGGATGAGTGGAAGACAGCTTTTAACACCCCTGAGGGGCATTATGAAAATCTAGTTATGCCTTTCGGTCTGACCAATGCTCCTGCCGTCTTTCAACATTTCGTTAATGACATTTTTAGTCATCTACTCGGCAGGTTTGTGGTAATATACCTAGATGATATTTTAATTTATTCGTCTGATCTGAGAACACATGAGGTGCATGTCAGACAAGTACTGCAGGTCCTACGGACGAATTAATTATATGCTAAAATTGAAAAATGTGTCTTCGCCGTTCAGGAGATACAATTCCTAGGTTATTTTTTATCTGCGTCAGGTTTCCGTATGGATCCTAGGAAGGTCCAGGCAATTTTAGATTGGGATCTTCCTGAGAACCTCAAAGCTCTGCAACGGTTCTTGGGCTTTGCGAATTTCTATAGGAAATTCATTAAAAATTATTCAGTTATTGTAAAACCCCTTACTGACATGACTAGGAAGGGGAATGATTTTTCTAAATGGTCTGACGCCGCTAAAGTTGCTTTTTCCTCTCTAAAAGAGAGGTTTACCTCGACACCGGTACTAGTCCAACCTGATGTCTCTCAGCCTTTTATTGTTGAAGTCGATGCGTCAGAGGTGGGGGTGGGGGCGGTGCTGTCTCAGGGTCCGTCTCCTGGCAAATGGCGTCCTTGTGCTTTCTTTTCTAAAAAACTATCTACAGCAGAAAATAACTACGATATTGGCAACAGGGAACTATTAGCTATTAAACTAGCGTTTGAAGAATGGCGTCACTTTTTAGAGGGGGCAGTCCACCTCGTCACTGTGATTACGGACCACAAAAATCTTCTGTACCTCGAATCAGCTAAGCGTCTCACCCCTAGACAGGCTAGGTGGTCGCAATTTTTTACCAGGTTTAACTTTGTTATTACCTATCGTCCTGGGGAAAAGAATACCAAGGCTGATGCACTATCTCGTTGTTTCCCTGGAGGGGGTAATGTGAGTGATCCGGTACCCATTCTTCAAAGAGGAGTGGTTGTTTCTGCGGTACACTCTGCTCTGGAGGGGAAGGTGTTAGGGGCCCAGGGGGACGCCCCGGTCTCTTGCCCCTCAGAGAAATTGTTTGTACCGTTGAACCTGCGTTTTGAACTAGTAAAGGAACATCATAATTCGGCACTTGCTGGGCACCCGGGTAGTAAAGCAACCTTGGAGCTATTGTCTCGTCGTTTTTGGTGGCCAAGGTTGCGTCAGGATGTATTGGATTTTGTGTCTTCTTGTTCTACCTGTGCGCGCGCAAAAGTTTCACATACACGTCCTGCAGGGTCTCTATTACCACTCGTCATTCCCAATAGACCATGGACACATCTGTCAATGGATTTTATCACTGACTTACCTTTGTCTGCGGGTAAAACAGTTATTTTGGTAGTAGTGGACAGGTTTAGCAAAATGGTACACTTCATTGCGTTACCCGCACTACCTAATGCTAAGACTCTTGCTCAGGTATTCGTCAGTGAAATCGTGAAGCTTCACGGGGTCCCTTCCGATGTTGTTTCGGATCGGGGTACCCAGTTTATTTCTAAATTTTGGAAAGCTTTTTGTTCTCGTTTGGGGGTACACTTGTCCTTTTCCTCAGCTTTCCATCCTCAGTCAAATGGACAGACTGAGCGTACCAACCAAAACCTGGAGACATATCTAAGATGTTTTGTGTCTGAAAACCAAGAGTTGTGGTCATCATATTTACCGTTAGCTGGGTTTGCCATAAATAATCGTCGTCAGGAATCCACTGGCAAGTCACCATTTCTTGGTGCATATGGTTTTCATCCCCAATTCTGTACTTTCAAAGAGGGGGGGTCTTCTGGGGTTCCCGAAGAGGAACGGTTTTCGTCATCTCTTTCATCGGTATGGCAGAAGGTGCAAGCTAACTTGAAAAATATGGGAGGTAAATACAAATGCATGGCTGATAAGAGACGGTCGCCAGGTCCGGACCTAGGAGTGAATGACTATGTGTGGTTGTCTACTAGGAATATTAAATTAAAGGTTCCCTCTTGGAAACTGGGTCCTAGGTTCATTGGCCCTTACAAAATTGTAGCCATCATTAACCCTCGTGGCTTTTCGCCTGGAGCTACCTCAGACTCTTAAAATCCATAACGTCTTTCATAAGTCGTTACTCAACAAATATGTTCCACCTCTAGAACGGTCACCGCTGCCACCCCCTCCTGTTGTTGTGGATGGTAATCTAGAATTTCAGATATCCAAAATTGTTAATTCTCGTCGGGTCCGCCGCTCTCTTCAATATCTGGTGCATTGGAGAGGTTACGGTCCCGAGGAAAGAATGTGGGTTCCTGCGTCTGAAGTAAACGCCGACAGGCTAGTTCGGGCTTTTCATGCCTCTCATCCTGAGAGACCTAGTCCTGAGTGTCCGGAGGCCCATCGTAGAGAGGGGGGTACTGTCACGAGGGTGTCAAGACCCACGCCTGACTCCGTTATTCCCGGGGTCAGGAAGTCACAGCGGTTGGCTGCGCGCTCTATGTAAGATAGGGCTGTTTCCTTATGGTAGCTTTCTGTGTTTGCTTTGCAACCCTTTTTGGCTCACTCAGGGATCCGTAGCTCCTTCTCCTCAGCTGTTCCTTGTCCAGCACTCCCAACCTCCTTATATTCCCCTCTCACACTTCTCTGGTTGCTTCCTGCCTGGACTTCTATACTGACCCTCTGGAGCTGTGTTGCTGCGTTCTCTGGTAGTTGGTTCAGAACGTTACCCTCCGGATCCCTGTTGGACCTTTGTGGTCTGCTGTGGTCGCCCACCTGGGTGTATGTGTTTGTCTGTATTGTCTGTCCTCTCCCTGGTGTTTCCCTCTTAGTGTCAGTGGTGCGGACTAGCGATCCCACCGGCCCGTTCACTATCTAGGGCTCATTCTAGGGAAAGCCAGGGTTTAGGCACGTGATCGCCGCACGGGTGAGGAACCCGTCTAGGGACGTCAGGGCAGTCAGGTGCCAGCCGCAAGGTGAGTCAGGGGTCACCACCTTTCCCTCTCCCTTGGGCAGGGCTTTCCCTTTTCCCTCCCTGTGCGTGACGCAGGTCATTACATCCGGGTACAAAAGTATCGATTGGGTATCGGTAATTCGATACCCGGTGCAATCCTACTGTAGACATCATGTTTTGTCCACGCAATGTAAAAATAAAAGGTTGCGGACATCTTCCAAAACTTGAGGTCATGAAAGCAAGTGGCGCTGGCCTCCATCCCATCATCACCCAGTATGCAGCCTTAAAAAGGGAACCTGTCACAATGAACATGGCTTCTGATCAGTGGACAGCATGCTATAGAACAGATTGATTCAGTAAAACTTCAGTTTTATTCATTTCAATCCCTGCTCTTTCCATGCCTAGGTGTGCAGTCGGCGGTTTCACTCAATGATTGGCAGGCATATCTATAGACAGTGCAGGAATTTAAATGAATAAAATACAATTTATACAGAATCTTTCCCACAAAACTATATATCAATCTGCTCGGCTACTGTTCTATAACATGCTGCCCATCAATCAAAACCGTGTTCGACAGAACAATCTCCCTTTAAGGCTACATACTGAACAAGAATAGGGTGGCCAATATCACTTGCTTTTGTGACTTCATATGTGGAAGTTGACAGAAACATTCTTAACCTCCCTGGCGGTACGATATCTTCATTAGTTTTGTACCCGGAGCGGTACAAACTTCCGGAGCTGCAGCCGGTAGTTCGCGCCGCACTCCGGAAATGCGGATGCAGACAGCACACTGTGTGCTGTCCGCATCCATCCCTGCACCGTTCAAATTAACTCATGGCAGTCCCAAATGTGGCTCGGGGTTACCGCTGCTTGCAGTGTAATGTGACCCCAAGCCACACTCGGGATTACCGCTAAGGAGGTTAAAGGCTAAGGACACCTTTGGGGGGCATTTTTTTTACTATTGCATCTTTTGCACATTTTGCGCTAAAATAATTTTTTTTCCATGGGTCTTTAAAACTTTTGAGCCCCTTTTTTTTGTAGAGCCTTGAAATTCTCTAGTAGCATGCTCTGTGTTATTACTGTGTTCCGTCAGGTAGCTTAGTTGATGGCTCCTTATCAGTCATCTCATAAACACTCATTATAGCTCAATGTGGCTTAAAATAAGCTATTGGTAATTTAGAGATGAGGCTTATTAGATTATGATCGGCACAAAGTGAAAGAACAATTCTCACAGCTAGGCAGAAGTTATCACTTTATGACAAATCTGCTAAATATTTTTAACAAAAAACAATTGAAAAAATGATTTTAAGCCCAAAATAAGTAAAATGCAATCTTAAGAAATAATTACTCCCGAAGGTGTACATAGCCTTTAAGTCTACAGCCTATGTGTAACACCCCAGAGTTGTGTTACGAAACTCTTTTACCCCGCTACAACCTGTTAAGTGTATTTACCTTGTCATCTAATGTAATTTCACATCATATTCTCACCAATGTGCATTGTAAAGCCTTGGAAATATATATTGCTGGAATTTCCATGTTCACCAGCAGGTGGCAGCAATGTGTTCAGCAAGGACTTAGCCAGTTTAGTGTTTCTGAACTGGAATAGTTCATTCCAGTTCAGCCTCCCCCTCTATGAGCAAAATGGGCTGCGCCCATATCCTGCCTCATGGGGAGAGAAGCAAGTTAAGTTAGTGTGCCAGCCACCCCGGCTAGAGGAAGGCTGTGCGTGTAGGAGCTCCCAGATATAGGGATCCAAAGCCAGGATCTTGTCTCGGCTGAGACATTGATCATCATCCCTAGCCTGAGCCTTGCAGCCTTAGCTGGAAGAAAGCAAGCAGACCACTCCAGTTCCAGAGAGAAGCATACCCTGAGACAATAGCTGTGAGTACCGTCCAGAGACCCCAGGAGAAGCCAAATTCTTCCTCAGCTAGTCAGTCCCCAAGACAGCAGAAGATAGTGCAGAACACAAATTCCTGCCACATTACAGAGCTAACAAGCAGACGTCCCTTTCCTGCAAAAGCTCAAGGCACATGATAGAGCAGAAGATAGATTCCTGCCACACATTGCCAATACCTGCTGGGACCAAAGACTAATGCTGTATCTCGCGTGGATGAAAGCTGCAACTAGTAAAGACAAGTTTGAACTTTACCAAAGGTCTGGATCTCAATTACTGCTACAAGTTCCTCAATTACTCCTACTAGCACCACACTCATTTTATTGCAAGTGAGCCAGGATCCAGGAGTCCAGCCGTACCCAGGTAGGAGACACCATTGACACCATTACTACTACCATACAGAGACATTACACCACTCTGGCATTCCTAACCTGGTACGTGAGTTACAACACTTTAAAGGGCCCTGTGTTAGTGCAGTACGCAGCCCTGCAGGGTATTGCGATAGTGAGGTCACGGTTACTAGTCAAACGAGGGTTTGCAGTGAACCAAAACTTTTGTTTACTGAAGCAGTTAACTATATACAGTTCTTTAGGTTCAGTTCCATGTGACAGAAGCAGTCTCAAGCAGGCTTTTATAAATGGCAGGCAACAATGTTCTTGCAAGATACTCAGAGGGTTAAACACACTCACAGATCAGGCTGCACCTTTTCCTCAGAAATCCTGTGCACTATTCCTCAGAACTCCTGTCTGTCTTGATCCTAAGGCCAGTATGCCCTATTGGTGGTGTGGTGTCTCACAGGGTGAAGTAATTGAGGGTATATATGTGTCTCCCAGGTTCTTAGCATATGCTGAAGAAAGTTATTTAGGAAAGGGTTAAAAAACCTAAGCCTGGGTCCTGATGAGCTGCACCTGGGGAGTTGCTAGAAAACTGGGCTGACAACACACTTGCTCAGAACTTCCTGGGAGTGAGAGAAGCCACATCTCACTGAGGGACCCTGAAGGTCCAGAGCCTGCAAACTGCAAGTATCACAGGTTGCTGTTCAGACAGCGTGCTTATTTTGGGTGGACTGAGGATAGCTCATCCACGTCCTAGAGAGGGACTTATTGTTTAGTTAGAGCCTGGACAAGGCTAGGTGTTCTGTTTATGTTTTTGTGTTTTAATGCAACCTGTGAAATAAAGCTGGCAGGACGCCAGTTGAAATGCACTTCTGTCTCCTGAGGTCTCCTTCTGCGAAATAATCTGACTAATCCCCCTACCTTTTCACCTCTGGAAAGGTGAGCTAAATAACGGACTGCCACAGTGGCTTTATCCTTGGTAAAGAAACTTCCTCAGATATATATCTCCTTGCATTAGATAGATCCTTCTGCCCTTCAGCTCTCTTGTCTGGCTGGAAACACTTCTGCTCTGCTCTGTACTGTACTTTGTAGGAACTGCAGGTTTCTCAGGAGGTAACTCTTCCCCTGGTAACAACTAGAAGCCTGGGCTGTCTAGCTGCATGTCAGAAGCTCACTTCAGCTGCTGCCTAGCTAAAGTCCACACTCCCTTCTGACTCTACACACCCTTTCCCTGAACAGGACCTGACTATTTATATTAGGGGTTCCCTAGCTCCCTATACTGTCTTGGAGGAGGAATTACACCCTAACAGGCCTGAAACATGGATAAACAGGGAAAAATACACATAAAAGCATAGCAATACACATTAAAATGTGATGTAAAGTACAATGCCACTGTTCCACAGGAGGTGGAGAACAACGTGGCCCAATTGACCCTTGTGTAGTGCCCACATTTACCTAGTGGGACACTACATTAGTACCCTGCGCATGCTGCAATTGGCATCACGAACAAACAATAGACTATTATACACATATCCTGACCCACTGCATAATTTGGCGTCCGTGTAACCGTACCACGGTCCGGCTCATTGCATATGGGCATTTAGATTTTCGATGCAATTGTATGGCAATTCAATTTAGAATGACAAATATAGGCTAGGACAAACCTCGTTTGCTAAAGCAAAAGTTCCCCAGTGAATTCCAACAGATTTCTTGGCACGAACATCACCATGGACTCTTACTGCTTCTTCTGGGTCAATGTGCTGGTTTTTCATAAACTACCTAAAAAAAACAGAAAAAAAACATAAATAATTCACAACTGCATTGGAGGCTCCGTTTGGGGCTTCAGTCACAGGTTCCTCAAAAATAGGGGAGAGAAAAGTCCTGCATGTTGCAGTCAGTTCTACGTCACTTGTACATCTTCTCTGTAGTGTACATGACATATGCCTCACTGTCTATGACAATGAAGTGTCAAAAAAAAATTCGAGCAAAGAAGAAATCCAACATGCCATGAAGAGACGGAGATTATAAAAGTAAATAAAAATAAAAATGACAAGTTGTACAGAATGTTTTCCCACAAAACACTACATCAATCTGCTCAGCTCCTCCTGCTCTATAACATGCTGTATGCAGATCAGATGCCATGTTCAATGTGGCAGGTTTGGGGTATGGAAGGGGAAAGCTCCTGGCACATACACTAAATACAGGGAGTGCAGAATTATTAGGCAAGTTGTATTTTTGAGGATTAATTTTATTATTGAACAACAACCATGTTCTCAATGAACCCAAAAAACTCATTAATATCAAAGCTGAATATTTTTGGAAGTAGTTTTTAGTTTGTTTTTAGTTTTAGCTATTTTAGGGGGATATCTGTGTGTGCAGGTGACTATTACTGTGCATAATTATTAGGCAACTTAACAAAAAACAAATATATACCCATTTCAATTATTTATTTTTACCAGTGAAACCAATATAACATCACATTCACAAATATACATTTCTGACATTCAAAAACAAAACAAAAACAAATCAGTGACCAATATAGCCACCTTTCTTTGCAAGGACACTCAAAAGCCTGCCATCCATGGATTCTGTCAGTGTTTTGATCTGTTCACCATCAACATTGCGTGCAGCAGCAACCACAGCCTTCCAGACACTGTTCAGAGAGGTGTACTGTTTTCCCTCCTTGTAAATCTCACATTTGATGATGGACCACAGGTTCTCAATGGGGTTCAGATCAGGTGAACAAGGAGGCCATGTCATTAGATTTTCTTCTTTTATACCCTTTCTTGCCAGCCACGCTGTGGAGTACTTGGACGCGTGTGATGGAGCATTGTCCTGCATGAAAATCATGTTTTTCTTGAAGGATGCAGACTTCTTCCTGTACCACTGCTTGAAGAAGGTGTCTTCCAGAAACTGGCAGTAGGACTGGGAGTTG
This sequence comes from Bufo bufo, assembly GCF_905171765.1. Lineage (NCBI taxonomy): Eukaryota > Metazoa > Chordata > Amphibia > Anura > Bufonidae > Bufo > Bufo bufo. Next base: position 555,562,340 of record NC_053389.1, on the reverse strand, counting down.
AGCTTGATTCCATCCTCAACCCGAAAAGGCCCCCCAAGCTCATCTTTGATGATACCAGCCCAAACCAGTACTCCACCTCCACCTTGCTGGCGTCTGAGTCGGACTGGAGCTCTCTGCCCTTTACCAATCCAGCCACGGGCCCATCCATCTGGCCCATCAAGACTCACTCTCATTTCATCAGTCCATAAAACCTTAGAAAAATCAGTCTTGAGATATTTCTTGGCCCAGTCTTGACGTTTCAGCTTGTGTGTCTTGTTCAGTGGTGGTCGTCTTTCAGCCTTTCTTACCTTGGCCATGTCTCTGAGTATTGCACACCTTGTGCTTTTGGGCACTCCAGTGATGTTGCAGCTCTGAAATATGGCCAAACTGGTGGCAAGTGGCATCTTGGCAGCTGCACGCTTGACTTTTCTCAGTTTATGGGCAGTTATTTTGCGCCTTGGTTTTTCCACACGCTTCTTGCGACCCTGTTGACTATTTTGAATGAAACGCTTGATTGTTCGATGATCACGCTTCAGAAGCTTTGCAATTTTAAGAGTGCTGCATCCCTCTGCAAGATATCTCACTATTTTTGACTTTTCTGAGCCTGTCAAGTCCTTCTTTTGACCCATTTTGCCAAAGGAAAGGAAGTTGCCTAATAATTATGCACACCTAATATAGGGTGTTGATGTCATTAGACCACACCCCTTCTCATTACAGAGATGCACATCACCAAATATGCTTAATTGGTAGTAGGCTTTCGAGCCTATACAGCTTGGAGTAAGACAACATGCATAAAGAGGATGATGTGGTCAAAATACTCATTTGCCTAATAATTCTGCACGCAGTGTATATCCATAGACCCCATTCACTCAGCATGTGCCAAATGCTTGTTTGCCAGGCTGGTATACCTCAAATGGAAGGCTCTAGGGTGGCTAACAGTAGCATGGAAGGCCATGAAATATTGGTTTACAATCCACTGAATAATGGAGCAGTGGCATGACTATAGGGAATGCAGAGGTGCCAGTCGCACCTGAGGGGGCCTAAAGACCCCTGACACATCAAAATTGTAATTGTGCTTTGGAAGCTAGGGGGCCTAATTACATATAAATGCTATGTGTGGACCTCAGCAAGTGAAAACAGTTATATAAAGATAACACTAAATGACTAAACATCAGGTATTCTCCAGAGAATTTACTGAGCACGAGTATCCACATTTACATTGGATGGGCACACTTTCCAGTCCTCCCTCCCTCTTTAAGCCTGCCAGCAAAGGTCACGCCCATGCTTTAAAGAGGCTCTGTCACCCGGTTCAAGCCTACCCTACCAGGCATATATCCTGGTAGGGCCAATGACGCAGACAAAACCCACACCTTTATTTCTCATGTAGTAGGTCCAGTATGTCCGAAAAAGCAACTTTAAAAAAATATGCAAATGAGGAATTCGAGCACTGGGAGGCGGGCTTATGCCTTCCGAGCACTGCTTCTGTGACGCCCCCGTACCTTGCAAATGCTGGACTTCTGCACCTAATCACACCCCCATGTGCATTGATTGACAGCGCTGGCCAGTATCTCCTGCAAAATAAAACCTATTCGAGGGTCCAAGTACAAACCAGCTACCCCAGAGTATTTTGTTGTCATCTAACGTTGTCCTCTTGCACCACTGTTGACATGGGGTAAAAACAAAGGTCACCTCATCATGCCCAGGAACACAATTTTGTTCCCACCAGTCCAGTTCAATTACATTTTCGCAGCCACAGCTCTGCATCCAGGTGAAGAGACCCAAGGGAACAAACCCCCTTGTCTCAGTACCAAACCGGGCATTCAGGCCCAGTACAGTGCCGTAATCAAGGTGATCATAATGATTGTGGCTTATCACAACGGCATCTATTTTGGGAAGCTGCTCTATAGTGCACTGTGGCCCTCGAAACCGTTTGGGACCTGCAAAGCTAAACGGAGAGGCCCTCTCACTGAAGAAAGGATCAGTAAAAAAAATACCAAATCAACCATTTCCACCATGACAGACACATGGCCCAGCCAAGTGATCCTTATGCCATTTTAAGTTTTGCCAGTAAGTTCAGGGTGCTGTACAAAATAGGGTTCAATAACAGGAAGTTCCCGGTCAAGTTCCTAAAAAGAAAAAAAGATTCACATATTTAAACGTATTCAAAATGATGCAAAACATCACATCTAAAATACTATGCTAAACCCATATATTGGAAGAATTAAAAGTACAGAAGAATTTTAAGGGGTTATGTTGAACACAAGTGGCCGGTATCCATAAGTGTTTTGCGGTCTGCAAAACATGGTCATATGAATGTACCCTAAAGGAGAAGAGCCCTAACACTTCCAAATTAAAAGGGGCTGTCCAGCCATTAATATTGATGACCTATCGTCAGGATAGGTCATGAATATCAGATTGGCGCGGGTGTGACACCCGACATCCCTGCCAATCAGCTATTTGAAGAGAGGGCTGGGCTCCATGCGAGCGCCGCTTCCTGTCCATTACCCTGCACTACTTCTCGGAATTGCAGTGTAACACAAGTTCCCGCTCCATTCAAATCAATGGAGTGAGTGCTTGTAATTGCACTACACCACCTCCCCACAGGAGACGAGTCATAGTGTGATGACCAAGAAGTGGAGCTTCCATGGAGCACCGCCTCGTCTCACAACTAATTGGCGGGGGTGCCGGGTTTCAGACCCCCACTAACAGATATTGATGACCTATCCTGACGACTGGTCATCAATATTAACAGCTGCACAACCCCTATAATTCCTTACTGCTATGTTAAAGGGTTTACCCCACAAAAAGCATGGCAGCAACGTTGACGTTACTAGCTGTGTTCACTAAACAATGGACAGAGTTGTCTTGTTCTACCGCAGACTTCTGATGCCAGAGGTACAACAAAACAGTTGATTGTGAGTGGTGCAGGGTGTTGAACCCTCGCCAATCTGTTATTAAAGGACTGTCCTGAGGATAGCCCATCAATATGAAAATCCTGGACAACACCTTTAAGGAATGAGAGAGGCTGTAACATGATTCACCAAATAGGGAAAGACATGGAGGTAATGCCTACATTGTTAGAAACACCTGCCTTAAAACGGCTTTCAAACACTTTTAGACAGCCCCCCTTCCCTGCTGAACATTAGCACACATGACCCCTGTCCATTCTAGAAGTTAGCAAGTGGGAGCTGGAATGCAGTAGAGGGAGTTGGAACAGTATATCAGGGAGCAGGTAACAATGCTTCCCTCCATAGGTCCGCTGGGGAGGGCTGCCCAAAAGCCTTTGAAAGCTGGACAACACCTTTAACCCCTTAGTGACCACCCATACATGTTTTTACGGCGGTCACTAAGGGGTCTTGTAGATACTAAGTGGTTGGATCCCACTCTGGGTGGGGAATTTTCCGTGGGTGTCAGGAGACAGTTCCCAGGCTGAGTTGCAATGTAGAGAAAGACTCCTGAAAACCACTTGTATGCTTTAAGTGCAGTACTTTATTGCATAGGCGGTTTTCCAGTTCACATAAATTAAACGTTTTTCGGCATATAGCCTTCTTCAGATCACTGGATGAGCCGCTTGTGCTGGTATTTCAATGTGGACAAAGGTCCGTAGTTTGGGGGCTCTGTGGCCTGGAGGGCGCTTGTGGGATGTAGGCTACTGCCCTGTATTTTGGCAAATCCGGAGATGCAGTGCAGAAAGGAACGGAACCACGGAACAGAAGCACTACGGAGTGCTTATGTGGGGTTCCGTTCCTTACTTCTGTTCTGCAATAAGATAGAAATTGTCCTATCTTTTTACGGAATAGATGGATCGCGCACCCATTCAAGTAAATGGGGTCGCGATCCGCATGCGGCTGGCCCGCGGTCAGTGTCCATGCATTGCGGACCACAATTTGCAGTCCGCAGCACGGGCAGCACACGTTCGTGTGCAAAAGGCCTAACAGTAGGTGAGCAGAGTTTTCCAGAAAGGGACTCTTTTTTGTAACTGCTGTTCACAGATAAGGGAACATTCACACACAGCAGATTTTGTTGCAGAATTTTCCGTGATTGAAAATCAGTTCTATTCACCTAAATGAGGCTTGCAGATCCATGTGCTTTACACCTAATTCAAATGAATGGAACTGATTTTCAGTTGCTGAAAATTCTGCAACAAAATCTTCCGTGTATGAAAAAAAAACTAAAACTAAAATTCTGACAGCCACCTGGGTAATCTGAAAATACTGAGGAGAGAGGGTCGGTGGGGCAATTTAATCCTTTCTTTCTTTCTTTCTTCTCCTGATGGCCGTCATGATGGATGCAAGAAAACGGAACTACCGGTAAGGCTACAGTCCCACTTGCGGTAGCAGTGTCCAGCAGGTTGCTCCGGAGGGGGAACAGCCTGCCGGATCCATGCTAGTGCTAAGCCACCGTGCTGCCGGAAGTCTGCTGGGCCCTATTCACTATAATGAGGGTGGGCTGGAGGTCTGGCCACAGCACGGCAAACAAGGAACAACCTCAAGTGTCAAAGTAGCCTGAGTCTAATTAGTTTTTTTGTTTTATTTTACACATCACCATATTCTGACCCCCAAAGCGTTTTTTTATAGTTATATCTACTGTGCTGTGTGGAGGCTCATTTTTTGCAGGACGAACTGTAGTTTTTATTGATACCAGTTTTTAATATATATATACACTCACCTAAAGAATTATTAGGAACACCATACTAATACGGTGTTGGACCCCCTTTTGCCATCAGAACTGCCTTAATTCTACGTGGCATTGATTCAACAAGGTGCTGATAGCATTCTTTAGAAATGTTGGCCAATATTGATAGGATAGCATCTTGCAGTTGATGGAGATTTGAGGGATGCACATCCAGGGCACGAAGCTCCCATTCCACCACATCCCAAAGATGCTCTATTGGGTTGAGATCTGGTGACTGTGGGGGCCATTTTAGTACAGTGAACTCATTGTCATGTTCAAGAAACCAATTTGAAATTATTTGAGCTTTGTGACATGGTGCATTATCCTGCTGGAAGTAGCCATCAGAGGATGGATACATGTTCTCATTCTGTTTACGCCAAATTAGGACTCTACCATTTGAATGTCTCAACAGAAATCAAGACTCATCAGACCAGGCAACATTTTTCCAGTCTTCAACAGTCCAATTTTGGTGAGCTCATGCAAATTGTAGCCTCTTTTTCCTATTTGTAGTGGAGATGAGTGGTACCCGGCGGGGTCTTCTGCTGTTGTAGCCCATCCGCCTCAAGGTTGTGCGTGTTGTGGCTTCACAAATGTTTTGCTGCATACCTCGGTTGTAACGAGTGGTTATTTCAGTCAACGTTGCTTTTCTATCAGCTTGAATCAGTCGGCCCATTCTCCTCTGACCTCTAGCATCCATAAGGCATTTTTGCCCACAGGACTGCCGCATACTGGATGTTTTTCCCTTTTCACACCATTCTTTGTAAACCCTAGAAATGGTTGTGCGTGAAAATCCCAGTAACTGAGCAGATTGTGAAATACTCAGACCGGCCCGTCTGGCACCAACAACCATGCCACGCTCAAAATTGCTTAAATCACCTTTCTTTCCCATTCTGACATTCAGTTTGGAGTTCAGGAGATTGTCTTGACCAGGAACACACCCCTAAATGCATTGAAGCAACTGCCATGTGATTGGTTGACTAGATAATTGCATTAATGAGAAATAGAACAGGTGTTTCTAATAATTCTTTAGGTGAGTGTATATACTTCCATATTTACTACAGAGTGATGTTATCCACCTCAGTGATGCTAGTGAGGTGGACAAAGAGAAATAAGGGAAAGAAGAAACAGCAAATGGAGGTGGCACTAAAAAGATAGATTGTATTGAATAGCTAGTGGCTATAATATTCTTTTTAATTAAGATCCAGATGCTGGTTTGAAAAATGTAGACATTTTGTTGTTGTAGGACAACCCCTTTAATCAATTATGGATTCTTGTTCACTTTAATACCCAGCTCTGTCTAAATACAACTTAATTACTCTTTACAAATACTATATAATTTAAAGGAATACTGTAATCAGTGAAAGTCAGCTTGTACTGTATGTTCTAAATATGTCTACATATATGCAAGAATAGCTATAATTATGCTGGTAAGCTGTTAATTAATCAATTTCAAATTTTTCTTAATGCTCTGTTTAAAAAACGAATAACATTTATAGAGGAAGTCTTACGTGAAATTTCTACCTTTTGATAATGAGCATATAAAATCGAAGATATGTTGTAAGCGTGTGATACGCAAACATGATGAATGTGTTTGCACAGTAACTGCATACAATAACCAGGAAGGGATGAAGAAGGTGATTTCCCACAACTGACAGTTTTTGATCACTAAGAACTTAAGACATTGTTAGCACGGTGGCCTTGCACTGATGCAGTCCTGAGTTTGAATCTGACCAGGAAAACTTATGCGTGGAATTGGTTCTTCTGATTGTTTGGTTTCCTCTGAGCAGTTTGGGTTCTTTTAATACTCCACTGGTGGCCAAATAGTAGATTGTGATCCACTGGTATACCTTATTGCAGGGACCAGTAGATCTCCAAGTTAGATAACCACGCTGTTCTTCTGCTCATTTCTACGAAGAAGTAGAAAACATGCCTTTTCATAGGTAAATGTTTCAGTATCATTTCATCTCCCTTTTTCAGAGGAAGACCGATTGAAAATTTCTGAGGTTTGACCAACACTACTAGCTCGTATAATCCACACTTCCCATGAAGGCTTATAATATGTACTCTAGCACAGAGCAGATGGAGAAACAGCATGGTCAGATACAGTATGAAGCAGGCATTACTGTAGACAGGGCTGGATTAAGAGCATCATGGGCCTGGTGCTGAAGATTTTAATGGGCCTTTTTATAGAAAATGAAAACGCAACGTAGAGCAATTTTTTATAACACAAATAAAGTGCATCTGTCATATGTTTTATGCATATGAAATCACCAGCATAGCTGAAAAGATGTTGATGTATCGATACCTTGCATACCTTTATAGAATCTGTTCCTTAGCCTTTACTTAGCTTAAAAAAATAATAATAATAAGTAAAACACTTATGGGGGCCCAGAGTGTCAAAAGAGGTGTGGTAGGGTGTCCTCTGTGCCCTCCAGACCGTAACACCTCTCCCATGTGAAGTCACGCCCGCTCCTTTGGTTGACACCAACGGCTCACTTGACAGCGACCTGTTGAGATCTTGCGCATGTGCCATGAATGGGTGAATGGGGATTGCGGTACACAAATGTGGAGTCTGTAGGAACCTGAGACTGTGCATGCACTGCAATCCCCATTCACAGCGCATACTGTGTGTGTGTCAAAGAAGGTGCAGGCATGAACTCACAGGGCAGAAGTGTTGCAGCCCAGGAGCATAGCGCACCCCCAGCCACACCTGTTATACACTTTCCCCCCATAAAGTTTTATTTTTTTTTGTGACATAAAGGCAAGAATCTATAAAGGTATGCAAAGTATCCATACACTAACCTCTTTTTGGCTGTGCCGGCGGTTTCATGTGCGTTTTTTTTATGTCATATGCACTTTAAACAATTTTAATTACCATTAAAGTGCCATAACAGGAACATATTGAAAATATTTCTTTTTTGTGAACAATAGAAAACTGGTCAATTAAATAAAGCCATAATAAATACAACATTCACAACAACCATTTCTTATAAATATAACAAACCATATAAATAAATTAAATATAAATGTAAGATACATGGTTCATATAAATATGTTCTTTAAAGTATTACCCTAAGCATCATAATCACATAGGCCTGCTGTTATGGTGTTGAGAGTAACTTAAACACACAGTGTTATTCACCGAACTCTAAACTGAAGGCCAGATTTATCATTAGCTCAGGTCAGAATAATGGAGTGAAAAAGTCCCCAAAAAAGTCCCAAACGCTAAAACTGCGCACAAATTTGCGACTTTTTTCTGCTCTGCACTATACTCGGCAGTTTTCTGAAAGTGGGTGTGTTTTCTTATGTAAATGAATCTCTAGACAGATTTACTATTGGGACTATTTAAAAAGTCTCAAAAAAGTAGCAATTTCACTCCAGTGAGGACCATGCATATCTTATGAGACTTTTTAATAGAACATGCAACTTTTTCATAAAAACGTGCAACTTTTTCGTAAAGATGTGCGACTTTTGTAAAGCTGCTTACTGACGGATAAACTGCTAACGTCAAACCACATTTATTACAGTCTTAAAGGGCCGATCATAAATCTGACTTGGCTAAAACTGACTTTAGCCATATGTTAAAGTGGAGTGAGCTGTCAGAGTAAATGATAAATCTGGCTCTGAGTTTTAATCTAAATAAATTAAACTTGCAGAAGAAAATTAAACTACACATTCGCTTTTTGTGCTTTTTTGCTTGCAAATTCTTTAATTGTAGAATCAAGATTAAGCTCATTCAGCAAACCATTTTCTTTTTGTCAAATCTTTATTTTATTGTTTTGACAATGCAAGTTCACAATCACAATGACATTTTGTAAAAAAGAACAAATAACCATAATACTCCATACTCAAACAATGGTCATCAATGCATGGTGTAAAATATCTTATGCAGGAATGTAAGCATATTAAATTTATAAACATCAGGCATAAAAGTAGTAAGTAAACAGTTATGATAGAATCGCACATTCTTTTATAAAGCAGTAAATATGCTATGGCCTACGACACACAAGGCCAGTGAAGCCCAGTGGGCAACACATTTATTGCAAACCTTCTCTCGCTGGGCATGTGCTTAATCAAGTGTAAGGATCCCTAGGAGCTTGTAAACCAGATTCCTCTACTTAGTGCGCTGCTTGTACCAATCTATCCATTTGTCCCAGGTCAGTAAGAACTTGTCATGCGACAACGATTCCCAGCTTGTCAACTCCTCAAGTTGGCATATCTCCTGGACTTTGTAAATCCATTCTTGAAGGCTGGGGGTATCCTTGGATAACCAATACTTCGGTATGAGCAATTTTGCTGCAGCTATAAGTTGCGCTGGCAGGGAATGCACGGCAAGTTTGTAATTACGATCGGGTAAATTTAGGAGAGCCACCAATGGGGTGATAGGGGAGCTTACCAAGCAAATTTCTTGCACTGCCTCGGAGACCATATCCCAGTATTTAGCGATAAGAGGGCCAGACCACCATATATGGAACATGGTGCCCCTGTCCCCATTACATCTCCAACAATCTGCGGAATATGTAGGAGTGACAGCTTGTAATTTTGCAGGAGTTTTGTACCATCTGGTAATTATCTTGTAGGAATTTTCTTGTACAAACCGGATTCCAAAAAAGTTGGGACACTAAACAAATTGTGAATAAAAACTGAATGCAATGATGTGGAGATGGCAAATGTCAATATTTTTATTTGTAATAGAACGTAGATGACAGATCAAACGTTTAATCCGAGTAAATGTATCATTTTAAAGGAAAAATACGTTGATTCAAAATTTCACGGTGTCAACAAATCCCAAAAAAGTTGGGACAAGTAGCAATAAGAGGCTGGAAAAAGTAAATTTGAGCATAACGAAGAGCTGGAAGACCAATTAACACTAATTAGGTCAATTGGCAACATGATTGGGTATAAAAAGAGCTTCTCAGAGTGGCAGTGTCTCTCAGAAGCCAAGATGGGTAGAGGATCACCAATTCCCACAATGTTGCGCAGAAAGATAGTGGAGCAATATCAGAAAGGTGCTACCCAGCGAAAAATTGCAAAGACTTTGCATCTATCATCATCAACTGTGCATAACATCATCCGAAGATTCAGAGAATCTGGAACAATCTCTGTGCGTAAGGGTCAAGGCCGTAAAACCATACTGGATGCCCGTGATCTCCGGGCCCTTAAACGACACTGCACCACAAACAGGAATGCTACTGTAAAGGAAATCACAAAATGGGCTCAGGAATACTTCCAGAAACCATTGTCAGTGAACACAATCCACCGTGCCATCCGCCGTTGCCAGCTGAAACTCTACAGTGCAAAGAAGAAGCCATTTCTAAGCAAGATCCACAAGCTCAGGCGTTTTCACTGGGCCAGGGATCATTTAAAATGGAGTGTGGCAAAATGGAAGACTGTTCTGTGGTCAGACGAGTCACGATTCGAAGTTCTTTTTGGAAATCTGGGACGCCATGTCATCCGGACCAAAGAGGACAAGGACAACCCAAGTTGTTATCAACGTTCAGTTCAGAAGCCTGCATCTCTGATGGTATGGGGTTGCATGAGTGCGTGTGGCATGGGCAGCTTGCATGTCTGGAAAGGCACATCAATGCAGAAAAATATATTCAGGTTCTAGAACAACATATGCTCCCATCCAGACGTCATCTCTTTCAGGGAAGACCCTGCATTTTTCAACAAAATAATGCCAGACCACATTCTGCATCAATCACAACATCATGGCTGCGTAGGAGAAGGATCCGGGTACTGAAATGGCCAGTCTGCAGTCCAGATCTTTCACCTATAGAGAACATTTGGCGCATCATAAAGAGGAAGGTGCAACAAAGAAGGCCCAAGACGATTGAACAGTTAGAGGCCTGTATTAGACAAGAATGGGAGAGCATTCCTATTTCTAAGCTTGAGAAACTGGTCTCCTCGGTCCCCAGGCGTCTGTTGAGTGTTGTAAGAAGAAGGGGAGATGCCACACAGTGGTGAAAATGGCCTTGTCCCAACTTTTTGGGGATTTGTTGACACCATGAAATTCTGATTCAACATATTTTTCCCTTAAAATGGTACATTTTCTCAGTTTAAACTTTTGTTCCGTGATTTATGTTCTATTCTGAATAAAATATTAGAAGTTGGCACCTCCACATCATTGCATTCAGTTTTTATTCACGATTTGTATAGTGTCCCAACTTTTTTGGAATCCGGTTTGTATTTTAATACATCTCGAGTGGCCATGGGAATGGGTTAGTATTCTGCCGGTAGTATCATCATCCAGAGGATGTCTAATCTCCTTCTCCCACTGCTCAATAAACCAAGGTTTGGCATCAGAGTCGATCTCAAAATTTTTATTATAAAGATGAGAGATCGTACCCTTTTTGCCCACAGATCGATTCCACAGTGCATCATACCAAGTAGGGGTGTAGTTGCTCGGAGTACTAGATAAGTATTGCCCACAATACCTATTAAGTTGGGAGTATTGTGTTACAGTCCAGGGGATATGCCCAAAACGAGTCCTCAGAATCGATACCTCTGGAACTAGACGATCAGCTAGGAAATCTCCAATTGCTATATCACCTAGTGCCGCCCATAATCCCATATCATCATGGAAGTCCGCATTGAATAAATAGGGTAAATGCCTGATAGGTGTGAGAGGTGATATGGAGTTGGAGGCGTACAAGTAGCCTGACAATTTGTGCCAGCAATCCACTACTCCCCTCAACGATACAGGTATTTTATTATTGTGCTGAGGTGACCCACCTAGATCCCATAGCGTTGCTAAAGCTTTTGACCCCAATACTCTCCTAGCAATTTGACAACCTAATTTGTTGACTCTGGGATTTATTATCTCCGAGTGCAGTCTCATTTGTATAGCCTTATAGTAACCACCTATATCAGGCAAACTAAGACCTCCCTTGGATCTGGGCAGAATTAATCTCTTGTAGGCTAATCTAGATTTAGCTTGATTCCAGATAAATGCGGAGAACGTTTTTCGAACTTGAGTTAAGAAGTGATGGGGTATTAGTACCGGTAATGTCTGCATTAAGTATAGCAATTTAGGAAGTATATAGGTTTTTAAGACATTTTTCCTCCCTAACCAGGTTAAAAAGGGTATTTTCAGCTCTTTTAATTGGAGTTTGATGTCAGCTAATAGTTTAGGGTAATTCTGGGAGAAGAGTTTTTCTGGGTCTCTGGTAATTTGAACTCCCAAATAGTTGATGCAGTCACTCTCCCATTGAAAGGGATAATTTGCTTTGAGGTGGGCCACAGTCGTCCGAGGAGTGTTAACTCCTAGGGCCACACATTTGGCCAAATTTATTTTGAAGTTAGATACATACCCGAATTTATCTAGTTGCCGCAGTAGAGCTCGGAATGCTACCTTTGGGTCTGATAGTAACAGGAGCATATCGTCAGCAAATGCAGCTACTGTGTGCGATTGGGGACCAATACGCAGTCCCTGAATTTCTTGATCTTGCCTAATAGCCTGTAGGAAAGTTTCTAAGCATAGAATGAAAAGGGTAGGTGAGAGCGGGCAGCCCTGTCGGGTCCCATTGCGGATATCAAAATGAGGCGTGAGAATGCCATTTATACGAATTTTCACCGTGGGTGAGGAGTACAAGGACAGCACAGCGGTCACAAATTGAGGAGGGAAACCAAATTTATATAAGGTGGCCTCCATGTAATGCCAGTCGACTCTGTCAAATGCCTTTTCGGCGTCTGTGCTCAACAGGGTAATTTTCTGGCCATGAGACAGAGCATATTGCTGTGCTTGTATGACCCGAAATGTGCTGTCCCTGCACTCCCTGCCATTCACAAATCCGGACTGCTCCGGAGAGATCAAACCACCCAGCAAAACTGCGATCCTATAGGCCAGGATTTTGGCCCAGAGTTTGATATCTGCATTAAGCAAAGAAATTGGGCGATAACTAGATGAGAAATTTAAGTCCTTGCCAGGCTTAGGCAACACCGTGATGTGTGCCTCCAATGATTGCTTGGGAAGGGGTGTACCGGTCATTAAGGAGTTAAATAGGGACACTAAATGAAGGCCTAGTGTGGGAAAGAACTTCTTGTAGTAGGTGACTGTCAGACCATCAGGTCCTGGGCTCTTGCCTTTAGGGGTTGATTTTAGGGCCTTTTTTACTTCTTCCAAAGTCACTGGAGCTATCAATACCTCTTTATCGGAATCCGATAATACTGGCAAATTAAGACCTTGTAGATAGGAGGTTGTCTTGTCTTGACGGTCTCTAATCACTTCACTAGAGTCATCTTTCCTTAGATTGTACAGATCATGGTAATACGTAGTAAACACCTTAGATATGACCTTAGCATCTGTGGAAAGAGAACCATCTGGTGTCATCATTTGCTCAATATAGGATTGCTCTGCTCTCTTTTTTATCATTGCCGTCATGACCTTACTGCCTCTATTACCGTGAATGTAATGTTTTTGTTTAACCCTCAGATATGCTTTGGCAACCTTAATGTTAAGCAAAGACTTAAGTTCTTGCCTGAGTGATACCAGTGACTCAAACTCTTTTTCTGCTAAAGACCTTTTGTGTGAACTTTCCAATTGGGAAATACGGGTTAAGAGTTCCGATAAGCGCTTTGCCCTCTCTTTTTTAATATATGAACCTAACGCAATGAACTCCCCTCGTATTACGGCCTTATGCGCCTCCCAAGAGATAGCCGGAGATGCAACGGCGTTCACATTCAGATCAAAATAGTCTTGCAACTTCTTTGTAATAGAATCTACATGAGCTTGCGTATCCAATATTGTGTGGTTTAGTCTCCAAGACCACTCTCTCCCAACAAAGTCAGGAAGTTGAATGGCACAGGATACCAAAGCATGATCCGACACTGTTATGCTATCAATAGTGGCAGACTTAATCAGCATCAGGTTATTATCTGGGAACACGAGGTAATCTAGCCTTTGGTATGATCTGTGTGGGTTGGAATAAAAGGTGTAGTCTCTTCTATTCCCATGTACGGACCGCCAGATATCTGCTAAATGTAAAGCCTTTAAACGTACCTGTAAGGATTTTAGGGCCCTAAACGAAATAGCTGACCTCTGGGATGAAGAGTCCAATAGGGGATTCAAAGTCAAATTGAAGTCTCCCCACATTAAGATCCATCCAAAAGCAAAGGCAGATATTTTATCCAGTGTTAATAGTAACCATTTGACCGTTTTAACGTTGGGGGCGTATAAATTACATAGGGTAAATTTCGTATGACCTATCTCACAGTTTACCAATAAGTATCGCCCCTCTGGATCAACTAACTGGGAATGCAAGGTAAAGGGTACATGTCTCTTCAGCCCAATGCTAACCCCTTTTGATGCAGCTTTATCGGAACATGAATGAAACCAATAGTGGAATGCGGAATTGCCTAAATTGGGAATATGGTTGGCAGTGAAATGTGTTTCTTGCAGCATAATTATATCTGTTGCCGTTGCCTTGATTGTCCGGAAAACCCGGCTCCGTTTTACTGGGCCTTTGCAGCAATGGACATTGAATGTTGCGATATTAAGTACTAACGGTGCCATTCATGCGTTACACAGAAATAACTCACCCTGCATATACCTACAGTGGGATGCGAAAGTTTGGGCAACCTTGTTAATCGTCATGATTTTCCTGTATAAATCGTTGGTTGTTACGATAAAAAATGTCAGTTAAATATATCATATAGGAGACACACACAGTGATATTTGAGAAGTGAAATTAAGTTTATTGGATTTACAGAAAGTGTGCTATAATTGTTTAAACAATATTAGGCAGGTGCATAAATTTGGGCACTGTTGTCATTTTATTGATTCCAAAACCTTTAGAACTAATTATTGGAACTCAAATTGGCTTGGTAAGCTCAGTGACCCCTGACCTACATACACAGGTGAATCCAATTATGAGAAAGAGTATTTAAGGGGTCAATTGTAAGTTTCCCTCCTTTTTAAATTTTCTCTGAAGAGTAGCAACATGGGGGTCTCAAAACAACTCTCAAATGACCTGAAGACAAAGATTGTTCACCATAATGGTTTAGGGGAAGGATACAGAAAGCTGTCTCAGAGATTTCAGCTGTCTGTTTCCACAGTTAGGAACATATTGAGGAAATGGAAGACCACAGGCTCAGTTCAAGTTAAGGCTCGAAGTGGTAGACCAAGAAAAATCTCGGATAGACAGAAGCGACGAATGGTGAGAACAGTCAGAGTCAACCCACAGACCAGCACCAAAGAACTACAACATCATCTTGCTGCAGATGGAGTCACTGTGCATCGTTCAACCATTCGGCACACTTTACACAAGGAGATGCTGTATGCGAGAGTGATGCAGAGGAAGCCTTTTCTCCGCCCACAGCACAAAAAGTACCGCTTGAGGTGGGCTAAAGCACATTTGGACAAGCCAGCTTCATTTTGGAATAAGGTGCTGTGGACTGAAATTGAGTTATTTGGCCATAACAAGGGGCGTTATGCATGGAGGAAAAATAACACAGCATTCCAAGAAAAACACCTTCTACCTACAGTAAAATATGGTGGTGGTTCCATCATGCTGTGGGGCTGTGTGGCCAGTGCAGGGACTGGGAATCTTGTCAAAGTTGAGGGACGCATGGATTCCACTCAGTATCAGCAGATTCCGGAGACCAATGTCCGGGAATCTGTGACAAAGCTGAAGCTGCGCTGGGGCTGGATCTTTCAACAAGACCACGACCCTAAACACTGCTCAAAATCCACTAAGGCATTTATGCAGAAGAACAAGTACAACGTTCTGGAATGGACATCTCAGTCCCCAGACCTGAATATAATTGAAAATCTGTGGTGTGACTTAAAGAGAGCTGTCCATGCTCAGAAGCCATCAAACCTTAATGAGCTAAAGATGTTTTGTAAAGAGGAATGGTCCAAAATACCTTCAACCAGAATCCAGACTCTCATTGGAACCTACAGGAAGCGTTTAGAGGCTGTCATTTCTGCAAAAGGAGGATCTACTAAATATTGATTTCATTTCTTTTTTGTGGTGCCTAAATTTATGCACCTGCCTAATTTTGTTTAAACAATTATAGCACACTTTCTGTAAATCCAATAAACTTCATTTCACTTCTCAAATATCACTGTGTGTGTCTCCTATATGATATATTTAACTGACATTTTTTATCGTAACAACCAACGATTTATACAGGAAAATCATGACGATTAACAAGGTTGCCCAAACTTTCGCATCCCACTGTATCAGGACCAAGGGATGGAGTATATAACTTAGAATGCTTCAAAAAATGAACAATAAACATTGCATAACTTAAGCAATAATATAGATGAGACAGACTCCTAGGTAGGACTCTGTTCCTTGGGGGGGGGGGATAATCCGATGCCACAAACATATCCTGATTGGCCTAGATCCTACTTCATACCCGATATGGTAAAATTGAATCATAGTGGAGGTACTACCCATTATAACATACATCTGCATCATCACTATGTAAATTCTAGCTACAAAATCGTATAAGGCATTATAGGGCGCTGATATACAGTACAGACCAAAAGTTTGGACACACCTTCTCATTCAAAGAGTTTTCTTTATTTTCATGACTATGAAAATTGTAGATTCACACTGAAGGCATCAAAACTATGAATTAACACATGTGGAATTATATACATAACAAACAAGTGTGAAACAACTGAAAATATGTCATATTCTAGGTTCTTCAAAGTAGCCACCTTTTGCTTTGATTACTGCTTTGCACATTCTTGGCATTCTCTTGATGAGCTTCAAGAGGTAGTCCCCTGAAATGGTTTTCACTTCACAGGTGTGCCCTGTCAGGTTTAATAAGTGGGATTTCTTGCCTTATAAATTGGGTTGGGACCATCAGTTGCGTTGAGGAGAAGTCCGGTGGATACACAGCTGAATAGACTGTTAGAATTTGTATTATGGCAAGAAAAAAGCAGCTAAGTAAAGAAAAACGAGTGGCCAACATTACTTTAAGAAATGAAGGTCAGTCAGTCAGCCAAAAAATTGGGAAAACTTTGAAAGTAAGGGCTATTTGACCATGAAGGAGAGTGATGGGTTGCTGCGCCAGATGACCTGGCCTCCACAGTCACTGGACCTGAACCCAATCGAGATGGTTTGGGGTGAGCTGGACCGCAGAGTGAAGGCAAAAGGGCCAACAAGTGCTAAGCATCTCTGGGAACTCCTTCAAGACTGTTGGAAGACCATTTCAGGGGACTACCTCTTGAAGCTCATCAAGAGAATGCCAAGAGTGTGCAAAGCAGTAATCAAAGCAAAAGGTGGCTACTTTGAAGAACCTAGAATATGACATATTTTCAGTTGTTTCACACTTGTTTTTTATGTATATAATTCCACATGTGTTAATTCATAGTTTTGATGCCTTCATCGTCATGAAAATAAAGAAAACTCTTTGAATGAGAAGGTGTGTCCAAACTTTTGGTCTGTACTGTACATCATTTGTCACATAGCTTAAAATAAACAATGGTCAGAGGGTGATGTTCAGGAAGGTTAACAAAACTAATTATACTTCTCTAGAGAACATGAAAGGGAGAGATAAGGCAGCCTCTTATGTGTATATGGTCGCGTGCAGCAACCATCTATCATAGGTTCAGATGTCCACATCTCTGCTTGCAGCTTTTCTGTTCCGCCCGCTTCTCTGTTGCTTCGGCTTCATCCATGGTGAGGTCGTCGGTAGAGGCGGTAATTCTTCTTCTGAAGGGACTGGCAACCAGGAAGGGATCTCCACAGGGGTTAAGTCCATCATCTCCCAAAAGGGGACTAAATCTGCAGGTGTTCTCACTGTGAAGCGGCGGTTCCCCGCAGTGATCAATATGCCAAAAGGAAATAACCACCTATAAGGGAACTTCGAGGTACGTAGGAGATCCGTTAGTGGCTTCAACAGTCTCCTCTTTTGGAGAGTAGAAGCTGCTAAATCTAGAAATATCTGAATACTTCTGCCTTGTAAGGTTACTTCCTTCAACTCCCTTGCTTTTTGCAAAATTACCTCAGTGTCTCTGTAACTTAGTATACCAAAGATTATGTCTCTTGGGTTCTCTGAGGTGCTAGGTTTGGGTCTCAGTGCACGATGGACCCTCTCGACCGTGATGTTCTGAGATCTTTCTTGGCCCAGCAGGTAGGTAAACAGTACGTCCATCGTTTTCATCATGTCCTCTTTATCATCAGCCTCAGGGAGGCCTCTTATCCTGATATTACGACGACGACTCCTATTCTCCTGGTCCTCCATTTGTAGCGGCAGGCTGTTCATGGCTCTAGGTGTGAGAGCCCAAAGAGCTTTTGACCGCCGTATTAAAAGAAAGAATGGCGTCTTGCACTTGCTCCAGGGACTCGACTCTGTCCCCAATATGGCGAACGTCCGCCTTTATAGTAGCCAGGTCAGCTGCAATGGGGGCTAGAGCTTTTTGCAAAGCTTGCTCTATGAAATCTCGGGTGAGCGCCACTTGCCCAGCCTCCGCCTGTGATCCGCTCACCTCACTTGCTTCCTCGTGCGGTGTTTCGGGACTCAAGGCCTCACATGAGTCTTCTGCCCCATGCCGTTTCAGTGCCATCTTTGACGTGCGCGCGGGTGTCTGGGGAGCTGATTTCTGGAGATACTTCTCCATGTCAGAATGCTGCGGTGAGTCCCTCTTTTGCTCCGAAGTGACTCTAGTGAGCTCCTTGGACTGAATCTTCATCCCTGTTCTCCGGGTAGTGCTGTTATAAGGCTGAATTAGGATCTAGTGGCGGGAGCTCCGCTCTCAAGCAGCCGCCATCAAGCTCGGTCAGGCCCCCCCCCCCAGCAAACCATTTTCAATGCATAACAGAGAGAGCGCATTTAAACGCTCCTGACCCATTGAAGATCTTTGTTCATTTTGCACACGTTTTAAAGCTGAAAATGAACGCTCACCACTGCAGTTACTGACCATTAAACACAAATACATGCAAAGGGTCATGTATGTGTTTGGAAATGCACCAACTAGGGATTGTGTGATCAGAAACTTGTACATTTGTATTTCTTGACTCTCATGAATGTCTTTATTCGTAGGGGAAGACTGGTAAATTTTGAAAACAGAGGCAAACTGTACAACTTCTTCCGCAAACAGGGGGTCAAGATCTTCAGGATATGTTGTTACTAGTGTTCCGGCTTTGGAGCGTAGATTATCTGTTGCTAGTGTGCATATTTCTGACAGAAAGCCAAATCTTTCTTCAATTACGCTGTATGCTACTTGTCTGTGCCTCAGTGATTCAGTCAGTTAGTCAATTTTAAGATAAAAGGTGTGTACTTTAAACTTCTCAGATGGTGTCATATCAGCATCAGCATCTTCTGCATCACCGTAGTCCCACTTCCTATTTCTTTAAATTTTTTCGTCCACTTTGTAGTTGGTACTCCTCACCGCCTGCAAGGTTTTTTCCCTGTTGTTCAAATTCAGAGAATCTAGAACGAAGAGACTGCACAAAATCCTTTAGAGAATTCAGCATGCCTGTTGCTGTATGTAAATCTAATTTAGCATTTTGTAGACACAGACTGGTTCTGTGAAACCTGGGTAAAATAACAGACCATATTTCAACCATTATTCCAGTTTCAAGGTGATCCATAACAATGCTTAGGCCTTTGGCTTGTAAACAGATCTCTCCTTTTGTGGATTCATCATTCAGAATATTTGTAAGGACATCTTTAATAGTACTATAGCCTTTTTGTAAGGCATTCACAGCATCATGTAGACAAAAGAAGAAGGAATAGAGGCTCACCCAACTGAAGGTATGGATAGGTGCCTTAGTCACGTATTGACCCACCCAGTCAAGAGAAGGAACAAAAAATGAATATAGAATAAAGTGACTGGCACTCGACCTTTGACACCATGAGTTAGTATATAAGGAATAACAATTTATTTGCAGAGTAAAATGTAAATGTGTATGAGATGGTTCATACAATATGTATAAAATTGCAGATATAAACACTTATGATGATTAATACAGTATGTATAAAATCACAGATATGATGATTAATACAGTATGTATAAACTCGCATATGATAACTGTAATAATTCGCATAGGTATAATCATATGGCTAAAAATCACAATTATAACACACACCAACATAAATTCGCATTGGTATAAATTATAGTCCCAATTCTTAAAGCCTATTGGATGGTCCTCTCACTCGATGTTTTAACAAACAAAATCCACAGTTATAGTAGACAGTGTGAATTTGAATAAGCAATTGAGTCAGTATGAAATACTTCAAGAGAATAGATGTTGATAATGAAATCGAATAATAGAAATCGATAGTGGTTGATTGTCGGTCTGTACCTCTGCTACTACGTGGCGTCCCATGGAACGGTCAGTATCCGACCGTACCTCCCTCCTGTGGATGACTCTGGCCGTGTTAGTTCGCCGTCTGGGTACGATACCCCGCGTGGTACTGGGAATCCCATATCGCAGGACCTACTCTTGACTTTTTATCGATAAAACATCTGACAAATAGAAGCGCTACTTTTCTACGAACTTTTATACCACCTCCGATATCCAAGACTCAACCGTACAGCCGGAAACCAATTTTACCTGAGCACATGGGACGCCGAGCTGACACCTCCAGGACCACACGGGGTATCGTACCCAGACGGCAAACTAACACGGCCGGAGTCATCCACAGGAGGGAGGTAAGGTCGGATACTGACCGCTCCGTGGGACGCCACGTAGTAGCGGAGGTACAGACCGACAATCAACCACTATCGATTTCTATTATTCGATTTCATCATCCGAAAAAGTCACTTTTCAACATCTATTCTCTTGAAGTATTTCATACTGACTCAACTGCTTATTTGAATTCACACTATCTACTATAACTGTGGATTTTGTTTGTTAAAACATCGAGTGAGAGGACTATCCAAATACCACCCATAGGCTTTAAGAATTTGGACTATAATTTATACCAATGCGAATTTATGTTGGTGAGTGTTATAATTGCTATTTTTAGCCATACGATTATACCTATGCAAATTATTACAGTTATCTTATGCGATTTTATACATACTGTATTAATCATATCTGCGATTTTATACATACTGTATTTATCATCATAAGTGTTTTTATCTGCAATTTTATACATATTGTATGAACCATCTCATACACATTTACATTTTACTCTGCAAATAAATTGTTATTCGTTATATACTAACTCATGTTGTCAAAGGTCGAGTGCCAGTCACTTTATTCTATATTCAAATCACAGCATCATGGTGAGCAGACCAACGAGTATCAGCTAACCTTTTCAATGTTGATATACCACGCGGTTTGAAACTGTTTGTTAACAGATTCCACTGGTGGGTTGAAGAAGAAAAAATAATAAAGCTGCTGTACAAAATTAAAGAAAGAAACTGCAACTGGACAGCTGTTTACATCATTTTGTCCTACAAGGTTTAGTGAGTGTGTACAACAAGGAATGTACGTACACAGCCAGTGGATTTTTTTCATGAATTAAGGCCTGCATTCCAGTATATTTACCACTCATATTAGATGCATTATCATATGACTGACCCCTGCAGTCTTTGATGGAAATTCTGTTTTCTTCAAAAAATGTAAGAATTGTGTTTGCTAGCACCATACCAGTATGTCCTTATATTAGGATAAATTTTGTGAAACGCTCCACTGGACCATTAGCTAGTACATAGCGAAATATTATGGTCAGTTGATCAGAATGAGCAATGTCAGGGGTTGAATCTACAGAAATTGAATAATATTTGGCTTGCTTAATTTAGTTTATGATCTGCTGGAGCACTTTCTGACCAATCAATTCAATAAACTCATCACATATTGTTGATGACAGGTATGATATGTGACCTCTTCCCTTGTTGCCATGCTTTTGAATATGTTCTGCTAGAAATGGATCATATTCAGCTAACAGCTCAAGACAACCCAAATAATTTCCATTGTGTACTGATCCAATAATTTCCTTGAAATGGAAGACCTCGTGATGAAAGTAATTTTATAACTCTCAGAATACGTTGAAGTATTTCGTGCCAATATTTTTTCTGATTCTCAAACTGTTTAACAAGCCCTTTGTCTATGCGTTGGTCAGAAGTTTTTCTTATGATAAGGGGTTTTCAATTGCTTTTCCATGGGAAGCACTACTTTCATGCCTGCTTAAATCTCTTGTGGCGTGTCGCCAATCTGAATAACCAGTTGAAGCCAAATGCGTTGTTTCATCTTTCGAAAACAGTTTGTAAAGAGCGCAATTTTTTTTGCCAGTTTTTCGGGGAATAAAACAGCCAGTTACGCTTAACTTTTTCTCCATTCATCGTTTCTCGGAAAAACAAAGACTTTGTACAGTGTCTTGTATAAGTTTCACCTGGACATATCTTTTCTGAGACTCTAAAATTACTGTCCATATGTTGACAGTTGGCAACCCCTTTTTGACAAACATATTCCCTCAAGGAATCACAAATTTTCCAATCTCCAATATCATTTGGAAAAATTTCCTCTTGCTGCTCTGTGACAAACTCAGTGGATCCACTTGTTCCTGCACTAGTTTCACTTACAGTAGACACATGTGTAGCAACCAAAATGGATGTACTGACATCGATTGCACTGGTTGAACTTGGAGCACTTGGAGTGGAAGCATGTACGTCACTTGGAGTGAAAGCATGTACGTCACTTGGAGCACTTGGAGTGGAAGCATGTACGTCACTTGGAGCACTTGAAGTGGAAGCATGTACATCACTTGGAGTGGAAGCATGTACATCACTTGGAGTGGAAGCATGTACATCACTTGGAGTGGAAGCATGTACATCACTTGAAGTGGAAGCATGTACATCACTTGAAGTGGAAGTATGTACATCACTTGAAGTGGAAGTATGTACATCACTTGAACTGCTTTTTCCAGATGTGCTTTTCCACAAAATTCAGGAATTTTTCTTGTTTTGGACAATTTTTTTAAATTTGTTTCTCTTCCTCATTTAGCTTTCACCTTATCCCAACCACTACGTTGTTTTTTCATCCTTACCTGTAAAAACAAGAGAGACTATAGTCATGCATATATTTCTTTGTACCTTTTATCTTTTTTTCTTTGTACAGGAAGAAGACCAGGACTACTTCAGATCAAGAATAGAATAAAAGTGTTTATGGGACTGTTTTCTTTTTGAATTTCAATAAAGTAATTTTTTAAACCTGATGTGATTCTTTTTGTCTTAGTAGTGGAATCAATCTAATAGATGGTGTCCATTACTAATGTGGGGCTTAGCGTTAGTTTAAAAAAAAACTAAAAACTGTTAGCGCTAACCTCCTATTATTACCCTGGTACCTACCGGCACCAGAGGTATGGGAAAGGGCCAGGTACCGTCAGGCCATCCAGAGCAGTAGCAGGCTGATATTATTAGGCTGGCAACAGCCAAAATAAATGGCCCTAACCACCTTGCTGTTAGGTTTTGTACCTGGCTAGGGTTGGAAAATGGGGAACCCTTATTTCTGTGACCAGCCAGGTACAAAACCAAACAGCAGCATCCTGGTGTTACCAGGGAGGCAAAGGCCAATTATTTTTGGTGTTGCCAGCCTAATAATACCAGCATGCTACTGCTCCAGACCCAAAGCATAATTTTTGACGATACCCGGCTCTTCTCGGTAATGGTGGGTACCAAGGTAATAAAGAGGGGTTAGCGCTAGCTGATTTACAGGCTAACGCTGAGCCTCAGCTTAGTAATGGAGGCAGTCTATTAGACCAATTCCACTACTAAGCAAAAAAAAAAAACACACAACAGATTTTAAAAAGTCCCGTCATTAACCCTTTTGTTGAGAAAAAAATTATCTTCTTTGTTTCTTGATCCAAAGTAATTTGGTCTTCTTTCTGTAAGACCAGAAAAGAGAAAAATAAATAAATAGGTGATTAGTGGAGGTCCCTCTCATGTCGGTGCTCGTGATTTGTAGCTTTTATTGGTACCATTTTGAGTAGATGTGACTTTTTGATCAATTTATATTCATTGTTTCATAGTTTGTAAGGTTGAAAAAAAGACGAGTCCATCCAGTTCAACCTAAAACCCTACTGTGTTGATCCAGAGGAAGGCAAAAAACTCCCATGAGGCTGATGCCAATTGCCCCATGACAGAGGAAAAATTCCTTCCCGACTCCAAATATGGCAATCAGAATAAATCCCTGGATCAACGTTCTATCCATATAAATCTAGTATCCATAACCTGTAATATTATTACTCTCCAGAAAAACATCCAGGCCCCCCTTGTACTTGTTTATTGAGTCAGCCATCACAACATCATGTGGCAGAGCGCTCCATAGTCTCACTGCTCTTATACAGTAAAGAATCTCTGCCTGTGATGACGGCTGAAACCTTATTTCCTCTAGACGTAGAGGATGCCCCCTTGCCATGGTTTACTGGCCTAGGTATAAAAAGATCCCTAGAAAGATCTCTGTACTGTCCATTCATATACTTGTACATTGTGATCAGATCGCCCCTAAGATGTCTTTTCTCCAAACTAAATAACCCCAAGCTTGATAACCTGTCTTGATACTGTAATCCCCCCATACCATTAATTACCTTGGTCGCACTCCTCTGCACCCGCTCTAGTTCAGCCATGTCCTTCTTATATACACTGCGTGCAGAATTATTAGGCAAATGAGTATTTTGACCACATCATCCTCTTTATGCATGTTGTCTTACTCCAAGCTGTATAGGCTCGAAAGCCTACTACCAATTAAGCATATTAGGTGATGTGCATCTCTGTAATGAGAAGAGGTGTGGTCTGATGACATCAACACCCTATATTAGGTGTGCATAATTATTAGGCAACTTCCTTTCCTTTGGCAAAATGGGTCAAAAGAAGGACTTGACAGGCTCAGAAAAGTCAAAAATAGTGAGATATCTTGCAGAGGGATGCAGCACTCTTAAAATTGCAAAGCTTCTGAAGCGTGATCATCGAACAATCAAGCGTTTCATTCAAAATAGTCAACAGGGTCGCAAGAAGCGTGTGGAAAAACCAAGGCGCAAAATAACTGCCCATGAACTGAGAAAAGTCAAGCGTGCAGCTGCCAAGATGCCACTTGCCACCAGTTTGGCCATATTTCAGAGCTGCAACATCACTGGAGTGCCCAAAAGCACAAGGTGTGCAATACTCAGAGACATGGCCAAGGTAAGAAAGGCTGAAAGACGACCACCACTGAACAAGACACACAAGCTGAAACGTCAAGACTGGGCCAAGAAATATCTCAAGACTGATTTTTCTAAGGTTTTATGGACTGATGAAATGAGAGTGAGTCTTGATGGGCCAGATGGATGGGCCCGTGGCTGGGTTGGTAAAGGGCAGAGAGCTCCAGTCCGACTCAGACGCCAGCAAGGTGGAGGTGGAGTACTGGTTTGGGCTGGTATCATCAAAGATGAGCTTGTGGGGCCTTTTCGGGTTGAGGATGGATTCAAGCTCAACTCCCAGTCCTACTGCCAGTTTCTGGAAGACACCTTCTTCAAGCAGTGGTACAGGAAGAAGTCTGCATCCTTCAAGAAAAACATGATTTTCATGCAGGACAATGCTCCATCACACGCGTCCAAGTACTCCACAGCGTGGCTGGCAAGAAAGGGTATAAAAGAAGAAAATCTAATGACATGGCCTCCTTGTTCACCTGATCTGAACCCCATTGAGAACCTGTGGTCCATCATCAAATGTGAGATTTACAAGGAGGGAAAACAGTACACCTCTTTGAACAGTGTCTGGGAGGCTGTGGTTGCTGCTGCACGCAATGTTGATGGTGAACAGATCAAAACACTGACAGAATCCATGGATGGCAGGCTTTTGAGTGTCCTTGCAAAGAAAGGTAGCTATATTGGTCACTGATTTGTTTTTGTTTTGTTTTTGAATGTCAGAAATGTATATTTGTGAATGTTGAGATGTTATATTGGTTTCACTGGTAAAAATAAATAATTGAAATGGGTATATATTTATTTTTTGTTAAGTTGCCTAATAATTATGCACAGTAATAGTCACCTGCACACACAGATATCCCCCTAAAATAGCTAAAACTAAAAACAAACTAAAAACTACTTCCAAAAATATTCAGCTTTGATATTAATGAGTTTTTTGGGTTCATTGAGAACATGGTTGTTGTTCAATAATAAAATTAATCCTCAAAAATACAACTTGCCTAATAATTCTGCACTCCCTGTAGAGGGGCCCAAAATTGGACAATACTCAATTTTTACACATTGGTGGGCCCAGTGCAAGATTTTCATGATTTTCAAGATTTTCGAATCTATTTGGAGATCATTTTTTATACACAGTAGCATGCTATATGAAACATGGTGTTGTGCAATGGGTTTTATACCCAATACAAACACATTTGCAAAACTGCATGTAAAAATGTAAGCATCTTGATTAATGACAATGACTAGCAATATTCCATAAATCGTTTTGAAAAGATGCTATGTGTAAAAGCTTCCACATTGGGAAAGGTTTGGACTCACGGGTGAAGTCTTCTCTGATCAGAGTCATCCCCTTTTCTTTTCTTTTCCATCTTGCTCAGATCACTATGCCGATACGTGACTCGTTTCTGCAGTATTGGAAGGCAAACATCTTAGAAGCAGCAGTTTTCCAGCACCCTTAGCACCTCTATACAAACACCCCATCTATAGTGCCCCAAATGGTAATAACACCCCCTTGTGCCCCCATACAGTAGGTAGGTAGACAGTCACATAGCAAGTAGACCCCCCATTGAGTAGGCAGGTAGGAAAAGCCTGCATTATCGATCCCATTACGCCAATAATCCCCCCCATTAAGTAGGAGAGGCATATGCCGCCCGCTTGTCACAAGCGGCTTGTGTAGTTAATAACTGCGGATCGCAGCGGCTCTCGGGAGTGAGACCCGCTGAGATCTGTCCCTCAGCACCTGGAGTATAACTACCACCATGGGCACAGTATGTCCATGATGGGAGTCGTAGTCCTAACAGTAAAAAAAAAAAAAGATGTGCAAAAGCCATCCCTCAGCGCTCAGGTACTACAACTACTCCCATCATGGGACAGTCTCTGTCCCATGATGGGAGTAGTTGTAGTTTAGCTATGTTAAAAGTAAAAAAATAGGCCGTTCAGGCGAATTAAGCAGGAATCGATGCGCAATTCTGCAAGAATTACGCACACATTCCGCGTGAATTTCGCATAACTTCAACTCCAATAGACTTCAGTAGGATTACGGCCCTGACTTGCAGAAAAATATAAGACAGCACTTATATTTTTTCACAAAGCAGAATGCAAAATTACGCATATGAAAATACGCACACGTGAAGTCTGAAGTGTGAATGGGTCTGCGTAATCCCATTCAAGTCTATTGGATTAAAGTTCATGCGTAATTTTGAAGCAGATTTACGCACGGGTTTGCGTGTGAAAAATTTGCCGTGTGAACTTAGCCTAAGTGTACATCTCTGGCCACAGTTTAAATATACAGCCATCTATATACTGTAGATGGCTGTATATGTATAGCCACCCCTCAAGGAGTTAACTAGTGCTGCTGGATGCGTCATTCAGGAGCATGGAAAAGCTATTCACGCCTAGCTTTTCCATACTCCTGAATCCTGAATGGCATATGTGTTTATAAAAGCTAATCTATTATAAGCAGATATGCCATTCAGGAGCTTGGAAAAGCTAGGTAGGCAAGAAATACAGTAGTCACCTAGCTTTTCCATGCTCCTGAATGGCATATCTGCTTATATGCATACATGTATTAAGCAAAAATATTGCTGCATTTGTGGGAGGGGAGGCTGATTACAAGGCTAATTACACGCACCTGTGGGCCCAGGCTGACGATGATTCAGCTGATTTCACTACCTCTGGCTCAGCTCTAGGATACAGCAGCATGGTGTGGAGGCTCCTTACGGCTGGGCGGCGCTGGTATTTATGGTAGGATCGGAGTTGTTTGTACGGGACCCACGCTGCGGTCCGCGACATGTAGCGCTCTGGGATGCAGCAGAGTTTGGGCGCTAATGGTCGAACCATGGTTGTTTGTATTGTTTGTCTGGCTATTCAGAGGCCTAGTGGGGCCATTGCATACAGTTATTGGGGTAGCATGTGCTTAGAGTGGGCATGGTTGTATGTTTTCCGATACCTGCGTTACATGCGGGGTGCGTGTCTGCAGTTGGCTCAAAGCTACGCGTGCTGGGTTTAAGTGATGGTAAATATGGATCAATGGTTGCTGATTTAAAAAAAATAAAAAAAAAACCTGCAGCATCATGTGGAGGTTCGGTTGCGCCTGGGCAAAGGCAGAAGGTGCCAGGCGAGTGCTGGCATTCACGGTAGGATTGGACTTGGTTACACGGTCCGTGACTTGTAGCGCTCTGGGGCGAAGGGGGTTGGGCTTCAATGGTCAAATGATCGTGGTTAGGATTGTTACCTTCAAAGCTACGTTCGTGTGTCCATTTACATTTTGTCCTATACGCCATTCACTACTAGAGCTGCGTTCATGCGTCCGCTGTTGCATTACATTAATACTCTGCTCACTTTCAGATTGCATTCATACGGCCGCTTCATACCATGCTCCTCATACTCATACTCAGAGCTGTGCCCATACCATGTTTTTAGGCACCACTCACATCCAGAGCTGCATTCACCCACTTGTTCTTACATCATGTGTTATACTCTGCTTCCACTTAAAGCTGCATTTCTTTTTATTGCTACATAATGGTTACTCAGTATTCTTACTAGGGCTATCAGCACACCACTCTGATACTGCTCTTCCGATAAAGATAGCCGCTTTCTTTTCAGGCTTACGTTTCTTTCCTCGGTGGTTTGTTACATTCCTTAGGCCTACCTTTTTCTGTTTACTTGGGGGGAAGAGAGAGGAGAAAAGGAAAAAAATAAAAAATAAAATGGGTGGGGTTCTTTAATCCTGGTTTGCATTCACTTAGACTGGTCTCCTTTACTTCTGGTTCGCATTCACTTAGATTGATCTCCCGCCCCAGTTAACCAAATAGCTCCCTAGCAGACAGTGGGCCAATAGGAGTAAATTCCTACTATGTTGTTCATTCCTTTGTCACAAAGAGGGTCTGTTCTTAGCGAACTGCAATGCCCCTAGCTCTTGTGTTTCTCCCATCTGTTTCAATTTCGCAGTTGGGTAATGTTTCGTTCATGCAAGTGGTTCGGATCACTAATGTCTATGCATTTTCCATTAGGTCTGGCTCCCGTTTTAATTACTTATCATCACTGTAAGGTCATCCAGGTCAATCTCATGGCTTCGGGGGCCCAATGACCGTTCTTCATGTTCGTTAGGGGTACAATATGGTTGTAGGCTGGTTAGCGTCCTAGGTTTATTGTCGGAGAGGGTCATGGTCATGCGAGTCCCCAAGTCATACTGGTGCTGCATAAGTGGTATATAAAAAAAAAGATAGAAATAAATAAATAAATGAAATAATTATAAAAAAAAATAAAAAATAAATCCGCCATTTAGTCTCTCACGCATGGCTTCTCCGTTTTAGTTTTACACATATGGCTCCGCCATTAGAGCCTCTCACGCATGGCTTCTCCGTTTTAGTTTTTCACGCATGGCTTCTCCGTTTTTAGGTTTACACATATGACTCCGCCATTAGTCTCTCACACATGGCTCCGCCATTAGAGTCTCTCACGCATGGTTCTCTGTTTTAGTTTTACACACATGACTCCGCCATAAGAGCCTCTCACGAATGGCTTCGCCATTAGAGTCTCTCACGCATGGCTTCTCCGTTTTTAGGTTTACACATATGACTCCGCCATTAGTCTCTCACGCATGGCTTCACCCTTTTAGTGTTACATATAGGACTCCGCCATTAGTCTCTCACGCATGGCTTCTCCCTTGTAGTGTTACATATGATTCTGCCATTAGAGTCTCTCACGCATGGCTCCGCCATTAGAGTCTCTCACGCATGGCTTCTCCGTTTTTAGGTTTACACACATGACTCCGCCATTAGTCTCTCACGCATGGCTTCTCCGTTTTAGTGTCACACATATGGCTCCGCCATTAGAGCCTCTCACGCATGGCTTCTCAGTTGTAGTGTTACATATGGCTCCGCCATTAGTCTCTCACGCATGGCTTCTCCCTTGTAGTGTTACATATGGCTCCGCCATTAGAGTCTCTCACGCATGGCTCCGCCATTAGTCTCTCACGCATGGCTTCTCCCCTTTTAGTGTTACATATGACTCTGCCATTAGAGTCTCTCACGCATGGCTTCTCCGTTTTTAGGTTTACACACATGACTCCGCTATTAGTCTCTCACGCATGGCTTCTCCGTTTTAGTGTCACACATATGGCTCCGCCATTAGAGCCTCTCACGCATGGCTTCTCAGTTGTAGTGTTACATATGGCTCCGCCATTAGTCTCTCACGCATGGCTTCTCCGTTTTAGTGTCACACATATGACTCCGCCATTAGTCTCTCACGCATGGCTTCTCCCTTGTAGTGTTACATATGGCTCCGCCATTAGAGTCTCTCACGCATGGCTCCGCCATTAGAGTCTCTCAAGCATGGCTTCTCCCCTTTTAGTGTTACATATGACTCCGCCATTAGTCTCTCACGCATGGCTCCGCCATTAGTCTCTCACACATGGCTTCTCCGTTTTAGTGTCACACATATGACTCCTCCATTAGTCTCTCACGCATGGCTTCTCCCTTGTAGTGTTACATATGGCTCCGCCATTAGAGTCTCTCACGCATGGCTCCGCCCTTAGTCTCTCAAGCATGGCTTCTCCCCTTTTAGTGTTACATATGACTCCGCCATTAGTCTCTCACGCATGGCTCCGCCATTAGTCTCTCACACATGGCTTCTCCGTTTTAGTGTCACACATATGACTCCTCCATTAGTCTCTCACGCATGGCTTCTCCCTTGTAGTGTTACATATGGCTCCGCCATTAGAGTCTCTCACGCATGGCTCCGCCCTTAGTCTCTCACGCATGGCTTCTCCCTTTTGGTGTTACATATGACTCCGCCATTAGTCTCTCACGCATGGCTTCTCCCTTGTAGTGTTACATATGGCTACGCCATTAGAGTCTCTCACGCATGGCTTCTCCCCTTTTAGTGTTACATATGACTCTGCCATTAGAGTCTCTCACGCATGGCTCCGCCATTAGTCTCTCACGCATGGCTTCCCCCTTTTAGTGTTACATATGACTCCGCCATTAGTCTCTCACGCATGGCTTCTCCGTTTAAATTTTACACACATAACTCCGCCATTCAAGGCCGGCTGCGTGGTCCCACAACAAGTAAGTTCCATGTCTTTTTCTGTCCTCAGACACGCTCACATGGCTCGGTCATCTGTGGCTCGCAATACAATTTTCTTGTGGTGGCTCGCACGTGTGGCTTGTGCCATTAGAGTCTCACTCACGTTATTGTTTTCCCTGACTTTTATTTTCTAGGTTGTTGGGTTTTCATGGTTTTCTTTATAAGCAGTCATCCCAAGCCTGCCTTTGCGGACATCATCTTCTCCCAGGCATGCTTACTTAATCTACAAACTCGGGCTGAGGGTGTTGGTGTCCGGCCTAAGTCCTGGGTATCGGTCCATCTTCCAGTAGGAGGTACAGTATAAGGCTCAGTTTACGAAGTCTGTCATGTCTTCTGACACGACAAGTCCTATCACGACTACAGGCGCAGCATACATAGTTTATCACGACCTTAAGCTTATTTTCTGTCACAATTGCAGGTATTATGTGTACGTTCTGTCCTTATTACAGGCAACATTAGCTCGTTATTCGGAATAGCCATGTATTCCTGTGGATGGTTCCCCAGGCCTGGTGGGTTTTCACATTTCACCTAATTTACTACTACAGTAAGACGGCAGACACCATGTTCTAACTTTTGGGCCCTTAATAGAAAGTGTGGCCTGGGGAATAAGTAGAGGTAAAGTATTTTGCCACCAGGAACAGTCGGTGCCCAATCAGGGCCTTTGGCGGATGGTTGGAGTTCATCTAGGCCCTTCCAACAGATTCACCATTGTTTGTTTCAGTCTGCAGCTCTCAGGATTCAGACCTTCTCGTAATAGGGTCATATGTTAGTCAACATAGGAGTTAATCGTTCCTGGTTACCGGCCACTCTTTCAATTGCATCAGCATTAACCATCTCCAAGAACGATGTGCCGGTGCACAAGACAAAGAGGTAAGGTAGGTGGAAGTCACTGTGATATATACGGTATATTCCGCACCATCATCGTGAAAGGTCTTTCCGTTCAAAATTGGGTGTCGTAACGTTATGTACATATTTACTCTAAACAAGGTCTGCTCTTTTTGGCCCCTTTAGGCTGCCCTACCACAGCAGTTATGGCATAATTCTACTGCTTGTTGTAGATAAGGGTTAGATAGGTTAGGTACACCTTTCTGATAGCCTATCCGACCACAAGTTTATAATAGCTAAGCTTTTATATGCAGATCTGCCATTCAGAAGCATGGAAAAGCTAGGTGATAAATAGTCACCTAGCTTTTCCATGCTCCTGAATGTCATATCTTCCTATAGGCATATCTGTTTGTAATAGCTGAACTATTATAAGCAGCTATACCATTCAGGAGCATGGAAAAGCTAGGTGACAATTTCTCACCTAACTTTTCCATGCTATGCTCTTGAGTGGCAAATCTGCCTATAGGCATATCTGTTTATAATAGCTGATCTATTATAAGCAGATATGCCATTCAGGAGCATTGAAGAGCTAGGTGACTATTTCTCACCTAGCTTTCCCATGCTCCTGAATGGCATATCTGCTTATAATAGATCAGGCTCAGCTATTATAAAGATATATGCCTATAAGCAGATATGCAATTCAGGAGCATGGAAAAGCTAGGTGAAAAAAATCATCACCCAGCTTTTCCATGCTCCTGAATGACATATGTATAAATTATACAGTATAATAGGTGAGGTGAGCCAATGCTGAGTTACTTTCTTACCGCCTATGAGTTGTTTTCTGGGCAAGTGGGCAGTACACTGAAGGCTGCTGAACGTGACTCACCGCCAGCTGGCAGCACCGCACCTGACTCCAAGCAGGAAGAATTTTTTACTTCCTGCGCGCAGCAGCCCTCAGTCTTTCACTTTACGACAGGGCCCATGTCCTAGGGGAGGAGTCTGATGTGAGACGCAGTGCGGCACGCACAGCTGACCTATCACTGTCCTGGTGAGTTCTGTAAAGGGTCGGCCTGGGAGATTTCTATTTGTGGCGCCGGCCCTGTCATCATCTGACAGTCAGCCCGGACCTTCCAACTGGGCTGCGGGGAGGCCGCCAGGCGACTTTAGCGAGGCCGAGGCAGTGGCAGATCCAGAGCCTGGTCTCGGGAGGGGCACTTCCAGATTATTTTCTGTCCGCCGCCACAAAACAATGGTGCTTATAGAACAGACTACACAGTGTAAAGGTATACTGTATATTGTGTGGCACACACTGGTACAGTGTATGCTATATGTGTATAACATAAACAAATTTCACATGAAATTACTTGGCTTGGCCCTTGGGGATCTCGGACACCACTTCAACACTTTGACTGGGGGACTCGGCGGAGCTGATGTTGTGTTTTATCCCAATGAGAAAGATTTCATAATAAGGATTTGGAGAAGGGGCAGTGGGGTCATAGAGCAGGGAGAGGCTGGTGCTGCTACTAGGGGGTCATACTATGGGGGAGTAATAAAGCCCACCATAATGCCCCCACCCCAATAGAAATAATTCTCCTTATAATGTGACAATGCAAAAAATACCCCCTTGTAATGCCCCCAGTTGAACTAATGTCCCCATAGTGCCCCCATAATGTGCCAGTATAAAAAACCCATATATAGTGCCCCCAGTAAATACCCCCATAGTGCTCCTCTCCCCCCTTCCTCCTAGTGCCCTCCATAATGTACCAGTATAAAATTCCCCATATATAGTGCCCAGTAGATGCCCTCAGTGTCCCCCATAATATGCAAGTATAAAATACCCCTTCTTAGTGCCCCCGTAGATGACCCCATAGTACTCCTCTCCCCCACAGTACCCACCATAATGTGTCCCAGTATAAAATGCTACTGTACAGAGCCCCCCATATAAAATACCCATTTTTTGTGGCCTCAGTAGATGCCCCTATAGTGCCCACCAAGAATGCGCCAGTAAAAAGTGCCCCCAATAATGTGCCAGTAACAAGTCCCCCAATAATGTGGCAGTAATAAGTGCCCCCATAGATGCCCCCCAATCATGTGCCAGTAACAAGAGCCCCCCCAATCATGTGCCAGTAACAAGAGCCCCCCAATCATGTGCCAGTAACAAGAGCACCCCCCAGGCCCCCAATCAAGTGCCATGAACAAGAGCATCCCCCCAATCATGTGGCAGGAATAGGAGCACCCCCCCAATCATGGCAAGGAACAAGAGCCCCCCCCCATCATGTGCCAGTAACAAGAGGGCCCTTTCCCCATCATGTGCCAGGAACAAGAGCACCCCCCAGGCCCTTAATCATGTGCCAGGAATAAGTAAGAGCACCCCCGCAATCATGTGCCAGTAACAAGAGGGCCCCCCCATCATGTGCCAGTAACAAGAGGGCCCCCCCATCATGTGCCAGTAACAAGAGGGCCCCCCCATCATGTGCCAGTAACAAGAGGGCCCCCCCATCATGTGCCAGTAACAAGAGGGCCCCCCCATCATGTGCCAGTAACAAGAGGGCCCCCCCCATCATGTGCCAGTAACAAGAGGGCCCCCCCATCATGTGCCAGTAACAAGAGGGCCCCCCCATCATGTGCCAGTAACAAGAGGGCCCCCCATCATGTGCCAGTAACAAGAGGGCCCCCCCATCATGTGCCAGTAACAAGAGGGCCCCCCCATCATGTGCCAGTAACAAGAGGGCCCCCCCATCATGTGCCAGTATTAAGAGGGCCCCCCCATCATGTGCCAGTAACAAGAGGGCCCCCCCATCATGTGCCAGTAACAAGAGGGCCCCCCCATCATGTGCCAGTAACAAGAGGGCCCCCCCATCATGTGCCAGTAACAAGAGGGCCCCCCCATCATGTGCCAGTAACAAGAGGGGCCCCCCCATCATGTGCCAGTAACAAGAGGGCCCCCCCATCATGTGCCAGTAACAAGAGGGCCCCCCCATCATGTGCCAGTAACAAGAGCATCCTGGCAGTATTGTAATTGAACATATAAAAAATACTTATACTTACCTCCATGTCAGCGATGCGATGCAGGCCTCTTCCGGCCTGTGTCCCGCGCTGTACAACTCAGGCAGCGCGATTACGTCAACGTAATCGCACCGGCCTCTGATAGGCTGCCAGCACTAGGAGACATAGGGAAGGGACACGCCTCTCCCTCCCCTGCCCTGCCACAGCACAGCCATCTGTATCGCTGTCCTGAGGACAGCGATACAGATGACTATGGAGATGAGCGCTTCCACAATGGAAACTCATCTCCCTGTGCCGGGCGGCCCCTGCTGCCGCTTCCTACAATTGCGGGCTGCTGCTGGGCCTATTTTCACCCAGGCGGCCTCCATCCACCCCTACGTTAATCTGGTCCTGACTGTAGAGCAAGTGCAATAATTACGTAACTTGCAGTTGTCACTGGTTTGGGGGTACCACAGCATCTGAAAATATTTTTAAGCTGTATGGACTGGGAAACTCATTCAGAAACTAATGTTTATAAATACATTCTGTGTAAATACAGTGGTGTAAATAAGTATTTGATACACTGGCGATTTTGCAAGTTTTCCCACCTACAAAGAATGGAGAGGTCTCTAATTTTTTATCGTAGATACATTTCAACTGTGAGAGACAGAATCTAAAAAAAATTCCAGAAAATCACATTTTATGATTTTTAAATAATTTGCATTTTATTGCATGAAATAAGTATTTGATCACCTACAAACAATCAAGAATTCTGTCTCTCACAGACCTGTTGGTTTTTCTTTTAAGAAGCCCTCCTACTCTGCACTCATTACCTGTATTAATTTCACCTGTTTGAACTCTGTATAACCTGTATAAAAGACACCTGTCCACACACTCCCTGTCCACACACTCAATCAATCAATCACAGTCCAACCTCTCCACCATGGCCAAGACCAAAGAGCTGTCTAAGGACACTAGGGACAAAACTGTAGACCTGCACAAGGCTGGGATGGGATACAGGATAATAGGCAAACTGCTTGGTGAGAAGGCAACAACTGTTTGCGCAATTATTAGAAAATGGAAGAAGCTCAAGATGACTGTCAATTTTCCTCGGTCTCGGGCTCCGTGCAAGATCTCGCCTCGTGGGGTAAAGATGATTCTGAGAAAGGTCAGGAATCAGCCCACAACTACACAGAAGGACCTGGTCAATTACCTGAAGAGAGCTGGGACCACAGTTTTAAAGATTACCGCTAGTAACACAATACGTCGCCATGGATTAAAATCCTGCAGGGTACGCAAGGTCCCCCTGC
Source organism: Bufo bufo (assembly GCF_905171765.1). NCBI lineage: Eukaryota > Metazoa > Chordata > Amphibia > Anura > Bufonidae > Bufo > Bufo bufo. The sequence continues at coordinate 555,526,386 of NC_053389.1, read as the reverse complement.
TCACACCAGCACATGTCCAGGCCCATTAGAAGTCCGACAATGACCATCTGGATGATCCAGAAGAGGCATAAGAGAAGGTCATGTGGTCAGATGAGACTAAAATAGAACTTTTTGGTGTCAACTCCACTCGCCATGTTTGGAGGAAGAAGGATGAGTAAAACCCCAAGAACACCGTCCCAACAGTGAAGCATGGGGGTGGAAACACCATACTTTGGGGGTGCTTTTCTGCAAAGGGGACAGATCGACTGCACTGTATTGCAGGGAGGATGGGGCCATGTATTGTGAGATTTTGGCCAACAACCTCCTTCCCTCAGTAAGAGCATTGAAGATGGGTGGTGGCTGGGTCTTCCATCATGACAATGACCCCAAACACACAGCCAGGGCAACTAAGGAGTGGCTCCATAAGAAGCATTTCAAGGTCCTGGAGTGGACTAGCCAGTCTCCAGACCTGAACCCAATCGAAAATCTTTGGAGGGAGCTCAAACTCAATGTAGCCCAGCGACAGCCCTGAAACCTGAAATATCTGGAGAAGATCTGTATGGAGGAGTGGGCCAAAATCCCTGCTGCAGTGTGTGCAAACTTGGAAACGTCTGACCTCTGTGATTGCAAACAAAGGTTTCTGTACCAAATATTAAGTTCTGTTTTTCTATTGTATCAAATACTTATTTCATGCAATAAAATGCAAATTTATTATTTAAAAATCATACAATGTGATTTTCAGATTTTCTTTTTAGATTCTGTCTCTCACAGTTGAAGTGTACCTTCAATAAAAATTACAGACCTCTTCATTCATGTCAAATAAATCAAAGTAAATTGATAATTTCAGAGATATAAAAGCTAGAAAAACTATTGCAGCATGTGTCTCACCAAACAATGAGACAGAGAAGATCCTGCAGCAAGAACTTACAGTATCAAGGGGTTGAGAGGAATGATAGTTCTAAAGTGCTAATTTGTCCAGTTGACCAGCCACTTGTATGCATAATGAGGAATATATACAGTCAGGTCCATAAATATTGAGACATCAACACAATTCTAAAATTTTTGGCTCTATACACCACCACAATGGATTTGAAATGAAATGAACAAGATGTGCTTTAACTGCAGACTGTCAGCTTTAATTTGCGGGTATTTACATCCAAATCAGGTGAACGGTGTAGGAATTACAACAGTTTGCATATGTGCCTCCCACTTGTTAAGGGACCAAAAGTAATGTGACAGAATAATAATCATAAATCAAACTTTCACTATTTAATACTTTGTTGCAAATCCTTTGCAGTCAATTACATCCTGAAGTCTGGAACGCATAGACATCACCAGACGCTGGGTTTCATCCCTGGTGATGCTCTGCCAGGCCTCTACTGCAACTGTGTTCAGTTCCTGCTTGTTCTTGGGGCATTTTCCCTTCAGTTTTGTCTTCAGCAAGTGAAATGCATGCTCAATCGGATTCAGGTCAGGTGATTGACTTGGCCATTGCATAACATTGCACTTCTTTCCCTTAAAAAAACTCTTTGGTTGCTTTTGCAGTATGCTTTGGGTCATTGGCCATCTGCACTGTGAAGCGCCATCCAATGAGTTCTGAAGCATTTGGCTGAATATGAGCAGATAATATTGCCCAAAACTCTTCAGAATTCATCCTGCTGCTTTTGTCAGCAGTCACATCATCAATAAATACAAGAGAACCAGTTCCATTGGCAGCCATACATGCCCACGCCATGACATGCTTCACTGATGAGGTGGTATGCTTAGGATCATAAGCAGTTCCTTTCCTTCTCCATACTCTTCTCTTTCCATCACTCTAGTACAAGTTGATCTTGGTCTCATCTGTCCATAAGATGTTGTTGCAGAACTGTGAAGGCTTTTTTAAATGTCATTTGGCAAACTCTAATCTGGCCTTCCTGTTTTTGAGGCTCACCAATGGTTTATATCTTGTGGTGAACCCTCTGTATTCACTCTGGTGAAGTCTTCTCTTGATTGTTGACTTTGACACGCATACACCTACCTCCTGCAGAGTGTTCTTGATCTGGCCAACTGTTGTGAAGGGTGTTTTCTTCACCAGGGAAATAATTCTTTGGTCATCCACCACAGTTGTTTTCCGTGGTCTTCCGAGTCTTTTGGTGTTGCTGAGCTCACCGCTGCATTCCTTCTTTTTAGGAATGTTCCAAACAGTAGTTTTGGCCACGCGTAATGTTTTTGTTATCTCTCTGATGTTTTTTTTTTTTTTTTTTTTCAGCCTAATGATGGCTTGCTTCACTGATAGTGACAGCTCTTTGGATCTCATCTTGAGAGTTGACAGCAACAGATTCCAAATGCAAATAGCACAATTGAAATGAACTCTGGACCTTTTATCTGCTCATTGTTATTGGGATAATAAGGGAATAGCACACACCTGGCCATGGAACAGCTGAGAAGCCAATTGTCCCATTACTTTTGGTCCCTTAACAAGTGGGCGGCACATATACAAACTGTTGTAATTCCTACACTGTTCACCTGATTTGGATGTAAATACCCTCAAATTAAAGTCTGCAGTTAAAGCACATCTTGTTTGTTTCATTTTAAATCTATTGTGGTGGCGTATAGAGCCAGAAATGTTAGAATTGTGTCGATGTCCCAATATTTATGGACCTGACTTTATATAAAGCTGCACCAGCCATCCCTCCACTATACCTGCCAAAACACATATAAAGCTCACGGTGATGCAACAAGGTTAAAGTTGGTTCACATATGAACAACTAACTCCGGTAGACCATTCTGGCAGATAATCAGACTACGGGAGTTTACCATAACCGGCATAGCCAGATACAACCCCATATATATCTCATTGACTCTGATGGGCATCCTGCGTCTTTCTGACATAAATGTCAGCTTTTGGCCAGACAATTACTGCTGCATGTAGACTGCTGAAACAGACTACCAGAGTTGGTTGCCGTATGTGTGAAGTTAAAGACAACACAGTTAAGAGATATGTATGATGAGGTCAGGTTGTATGAAGACAATGGAATGTAAAATGCCAACACTAAAATCTGAATGTCATGAGTAAGTCTAAAACTGGCCATACACATTAGATTAATGCCGTTCAACTCTGCTGATTTCTGAGGGACTGGCTGGCCATCTATTGTGTATGGGGGTCTCCCCTAATGGCAGATGTCTGGGAAGGCTATTGCACTTCAATTTGTCTGGTCCTTTTGTTCTCTGAGGTAGGGGGTTAAGTTGCTACCTAGGTTTCTGGCTGTGGCTCACTTCACTCTCCCTATTGGAAAAATATGCACACTTGGCCGAGCAAAACATGCGCGTGTGTGTTAACCAAGCTATCTAAAATATATTTTAAGCTATATTGTAAAGAGCTCCATTAGATGAGTGTAGCATGGGAGAAGTCCTGGAGACAGGGGTGAGGATATAATGTGGGAGGATGATACCCATGGATGTGAGACAAACAGAGGCACTAGTTGATTTCACGAATATTCGCTATATTGCTATAACTTCGTGTTTTAGAATATGACGAATATTCAAAAAAACGAATATATCGCAAATTAGTGAATATATTCGTTATTTAGAATATTCGTCTTTTTTTTTTCTGTACGGTCGTTCGCATACTCCTCCCTAACCAGCGTTCCCGTCACCATGTAAACGCCTGTGGGTTAGAAAATACCATCGGATCTGAGTTTTCACGATCTCAGGGAAAACTCAGATCCGATGGTATTTTCTAACCCAAAGGCGTTCCCATGGTGACGGGGACGCTTGTCGGGGAGGAGAATGTGAAAAACTGTACAGATTGGGAAAAAAAAATTGGAATATTCTAAATAGCCAACCAATAGGAAAGTTGCCTTATACAGTTAAAATAAAATCGCAATACGCGAATAATTAAATCGCATATTATTAGCGATAAATAGAATGACGTATATTATATTTCGACAAATATAAGATGAATATTCAATAGAATATTCGCGAAATATCGCGAAATCCAATATGGCACCTCCCGCTCATCACTAGACAGCACACAAATGTAGAGAAAGTTAATACAAGGCACTTATTAACATTTGTTAATATCCATATTGCTTCCTTTGCTGGCTTGGTTCATTTTTCCATATTCAGGAGGAAAGTAAGAAAAAAATAAAATAATTCAGTGTTGATCATACCTCTGCTCAAACCCCCAATGTTAATTAAACTGCAGCTCAGACCCCCAAAAAGACCTCAGATCAGACCCTCAATGTTAATTAGACCCCAGCTCAAATCCCCCATCAGACCTCACATAAGATTCCCAATGTTAATTAGACAGTAGCTCAGACCCCTAAAAAGACCTCAGATCAGACCCCCAATGTTAAAGGGGTTTTCTGAGAGTTTGATATTGATGACCTATCCTCAAGTTAGGTCATCAGGATCTCAATGGTAAGGGTCTGACACCTTGGACCTCTGCCGATCAGCTGTTTGAGAAGACACCAACGCTCCTGTGAGCGCCGCTTCCTTCTCGCAGCTTACCAAGCACAACGCCATACATTGTATAGCAGCTGCGCTTGGTATTGCACTCAGCCCCATTCACTTTAATGACCCCCACTAATCAGATACTAATAACCTATTCTCATTATAGGTCATCAGTATCAAAATCTCGACAAACCCCTTTAATAAGACCCCCAAACAGACCTCAAATCAGACCCCAAATGTTTATCAGACCCCAGTTCAGACCCCCAATGTACATCAGACCTCAGATCAGACCAAAAAATAAATAAAATCAACTATGTTACTATGTAACTCACTTCTCCTCTTCCAGATGCTGCCGCAGCTCCTGGGATTCAGCACTATTCCTCCCGTGCTGTGCTGTGACCCGACGTCGCACAGCGTGAGGTCAGAGCGTGCCTACGTCCTCACGCTGTGCGCAGGTCACAGCACAGCTTGCAGGGCTGGCAGATGAAGACCAGGGCGGGGAGAGTACAGAGCCAGCACAGAGCACTGCATTCACCGCTCCTCGGTCCTACAGTACTAATGAGCGCTTACATAATACTCATTAGTATTTACCCTATAAGATGCACTGACATTTTTCCCCTAAAAAAGTTCATCTTATAAGGCGAAAAATACGGTAATATTAATAATTATTTTCCATCCAGCCATGAATATTACCACTCTACAGTGCAAGGTAAAGCTGGTCTTGTAACAGAATCTTTCTGTGCAGAATACTCTCATATATATTATATAGTTTCATACTTTTTAAGTCAGGGACTGCATAGATAATTAAAAGTCCTGTAATATTTACCTATTGTACACGAGAGATTCTGGTAATACGCAACCTGTGTCTTTTCTGTCATACAGTACCTAGTGGCTCAGGCTGTCATAAATAGCATTGCTGTTTGCTGTTAGATTTTACATAGTACTTATGGGAACATTACTGAATAGGCCTTATGTCCTTATCTGTCCATGACCATTGTATTACAAGCTGTGATATACTGTACATATTGCAGATTACATTAATTTGTATGTTTAGTACGTCACTGTCAAAGGAATAATTTAAATGCTGTAAACATAATTGACCCTTGGAAGGTATAGATTATTGTGTAACCACTCATTCGTGCGGGAAATTATCAATAGCATCCATTCCAGAGCAGAACCGTTAAAGAGAACCTGTCACCACTAAATACAATGCAATGTGCAGAAAACATGTTATAGAGCAGGAGAAGCTGAGCAGATTGATATATGGTTTTATGGGGAAAAATTCTGTAAAACCTGTCATTTATACCATGAAACTCTGCTCTTTCTGAGCTCCATAGTCTTATCAGTGATTGGTAGCATTTCTTGAATTAGATCAGCAGATGAGGCTGACGATTGCCGGGAAGGAAGCGTTCCTTCCCAACATTCGCCTGCTTGTCAGTGGAGGTGACCACTACTATTACATGCAGTAATCTCTTCCACTGTATGGAGAGGAGAGATCACTGTAGCGGAGTGCAATATTAGAATCCATGATCTCCGCTGGTATAACAGGTAAATCCACAGTCCGCGCTGAACAGTAAGGCAATGTTCCCAATCCTCCCAATAACCGGACGAAACACAGTCTGGGAGTCAACTGCCGGCTTTATTCACAAGCTTGTATATTTATACAGTTTTCCATACAATGGGTTTCTTTTCTGGTAGTTCAGGGGATTTCTCCCATCAGCCATTGTAATTCTCCCAACAGGCATTGCTGCACGAGAGGGACACTCCCACTAAAATGGACGGGTAAGTGGATTATCCCCTCGTGGAGCAAAACTGACAATTTACACTAAAATACCTTTTCTGGACATTATTCGGTACTTTAACATAGCCGAACGTTCGGTAGATAGCTGGGGTCTGAGCGCACCTTTTGGGAGAATACAGCTCAGATCCCAGCTGAAATGACCAAACACCGCTGAAGAAACAAAGGATCCAAGACGGCCGACCGCCGCATGGTCGGTAGTTGAACGGCGGCCGCCTAGGAGAGCCTCTAATTACCGATTGCAACATTGTTGCAATCGGTTAACAAGCGCCACACGTCTCTAAGTGTGTGGTCTATCAGGGGAGCCCCCCTTCGTTCCACGACCAGCCCGGATAGCCGCTGTTCGTGAAACGAAGTGCTGGCATGCTAGTAGCTTACGGCTGCTAGCATGGAATTACCATAGCCCAATATACATCGCAAAACGCATATAGCCTACAGCACAACCTACAGACAACCTTTATTACATTATAGTCCAGAAGTGGCTAGGTTTGCCACAATCACTAATGCTATTGCTTGTCCCCATACAAAATCATTATTTGCCGGCAGAAAACCGTGATTAGACAGCATGATCTGCAGCCGGCAAACTACGATTTTTCTGCTTGCTTAAAAATTGTGACTGACCTATGAACAAGTGTTTGCTCGTTCATCGGATAATCGGCAGCACTTTTACACAGGTAGATCATCGCTAATGAGCGTTCCTAAGAACACCTGTTAGCGATGATCTGCCCAACTATCTCTTGTTTTAATACAGCCCTAAGTGTGTATTGGCAATTATTGGCTATCAAGTGTGTCTGATATCATCCTTGGTCAACAGATAAAATAATTGGACAGATGTAGAGCATATAGTAGATATGTAATAATAATTATTATTATAATAATTATAATAACAGGCTAGATGCAAAATATTACAGTTCATAATAAGAGTTATAACTGCACCCACACTTCATAAGACTCTGGTCATATCTGCATTGGGGTTTTGGTTATACACATTGCATAGCAAATTCTGTACACAATGAACAATTGTGGCACCTGATGGATGCCATTGACGTATAATAGTGAGCGTTGGGTTAGACTGATGTATTTGTTGTTTTGACAGACAAAATAACCCTTCATGCAAAAATTATGGAATTTGGGACTGAGGTTCTGAACAAAGCTACCGATACATACAGGAATAAATGTGTCTAATACCTAGTATTGTTTTATTAATATTTGAACAAGCCATATAAACAATGCCACTCACTTCTGTCCAGTATAACACATGAATAGAAAACACTGTTATGCTTGACCAAAGTAGTAACAATAATTAGTAAAGTCAACATGACTTTGCATAATTCTGTGTTATTAAGTGACTAGCAGAGACAAGAGAGACCTTCTGCCTACTGTCAACTGATAAAGCTTAGTGACATTAGTGACAAATCATGGATTATTCTTTTCTGGCTATGACAGAACTGTGCTTTTCACATGGCAGACCTTGTAAAGAATGGTGCTTTGATGATTATTACATTGATACATAATCGGGGGTAGATTGGCCATAGACCTTACAGGGAAATTTCCCGGTGGGCCGATGGCCAGGGGGCTGCCTTTGCCCTCCTCACGTCCAACCAGTGGAAGTTTTTGAGGATGTATTTTGTGCTGCTGGCAGTATTTTGTGATGGACTATGGTATTTGGCTCAGTTGCGGTGGTATAATGTGCCACTCTATGGGATTGCTGGCCCTGCCTTCCATCAATTCTAACCCAACTACAAAAGAACACTTTTTTAGTATATTTTCCGGGGCCACTTTAAGTTCCCAGTCCGCCTGTAACGACCGACGACACGCACAGGGAGGAAAACAGGGAAAGCCCTGCCCAAGGGAGAGGGAAAGGTGGTGACCCCTAACTCACCTTGCGGCTGGCACCTGACTGCCCTGACGTCCCTAGACGGGTTCCTCACCCGTGCGGCGATCGCGTGCCTAAACCCTGGCTTTCCCTAATATGAGCCCTGGATAGTGAACAGGCCGGTGGGATCGCTAGTCCACACCACTATCACTAAGAGGGAAACACCAGGGAGAGGACAGACAAAACATACAAACACATACACCCAGGTGGGCGACCACAATAAACCAAAAAGGTCCAACAGGGATCTGGAGGGTAGCGTACTGGACCAACTACCAGCGAACGCAGCAACACAGCTCCAGAAGGTCAGAATAGATGTCCAGGCAGGAAGCTCTATCTCTGGCAACCAGAGAAGTGTGAGAGAGAAATATAAGGAGGTCTGGGAGTGCTGGACAAGGAACAGCTGAGGAGAAGGAGCTACGGATCCCTGAGTGAGCCAAAAGGGTTTGCTAAGCAAACCCAGAAAGCTACCATAAGGAAAACAGCCCTATCTTAAATAGAGCGTGCAGCCAACCGCTGCGACTTCCTGACCCCGGGTATAACGGAGTCAGGCGTGGTCCTCGACACCCTCGTGACAGTACCCCCCCCTCTCTACGAGGGGCCTCCGGACACTCAGGACCAGGTCTCCCAGGATGAGAGGCATGAAAAACCCGAACTAACCTGTCGGCGTTTACCTCAGACGCAGGAACCCACATTCTTTCCTCGGGACCGTAACCTCTCCAATGCACCAGATATTGAAGAGAGCGGCGGACCCGACGAGAATTAACAATTTTGGATATCTGAAATTCTAGGTTACCATCCCCGACAACAGGAGGGGGTGGCAGCGGTGATGGTTCTAGAGGTGGAACATATTTCGAGTAACGACTTATGAAAAACATTATGAATTTTAAAAGTCTGAGGTAACTCCAGGCGAAAAGCCACGGGGTTGATGATGGCTACAATTTTGTAAGGGCCAATAAACCTAGGACCCAGTTTCCAAGAGGGAACCTTCAATTTAATATTCCTAGTAGACAACCACACATAGTCATTCACTCCTAGGTCCGGACCTGGTGACCGTCTCTTATCAGCCATGCATTTGTATTTACCTCCCATATTTTTCAAGTTAGCTTGCACCTTCTGCCATACCGATGAAAGAGATGACGAAAACCGTTCCTCTTCGGGAACCCCAGAAGACCCCCCCTCTTTGAAAGTACAGAATTGGGGATGAAAACCATATGCACCAAGAAATGGTGACTTGCCAGTGGATTCCTGATGACGATTATTTATGGCAAACTCAGCTAACGGTAAATATGATGACCACAACTCTTGGTTTTCAGACACAAAACATCTTAGATATGTCTCAAGGTTTTGGTTGGTACGCTCAGTCTGTCCATTCGACTGAGGATGGAAAGCAGAGGAAAAGCACAAGTGTACCCCCAAACGAGAACAAAAAGCTTTCCAAAATTTAGAAATAAACTGGGTACCCCGATCCGAAACAACATCGGAAGGGACCCCGTGAAGCTTCACGATTTCACTGACGAATACCTGAGCAAGAGTCTTAGCATTAGGTAGTGCGGGTAACGCAATGAAGTGTACCATTTTGCTAAACCTGTCCACTACTACCAAAATAACTGTTTTACCCGCAGACAAAGGTAAGTCAGTGATAAAATCCATTGACAGATGTGTCCATGGTCTATTGGGAATGACGAGTGGTAATAGAGACCCTGCAGGACGTGTATGTGAAACTTTTGCGCGCGCACAGGTAGAACAAGAAGACACAAAATCCAATACATCCTGACGCAACCTTGGCCACCAAAAACGACGAGACAATAGTTCCAAGGTTGCTTTACTACCCGGGTGCCCAGCAAGTGCCGAATTATGATGTTCCTTTAATAATTCGAAACGTAAGTTCAACGGTACAAACAATTTCTCTGAGGGGCAAGAGACCGGGGCGTCCCCCTGGGCCTCTAACACCTTCCCCTCCAAAACAGAGTGTACCGCAGAAACAACCACTCCTCTTTGAAGAAAGGGTACCGGATCACTCATATTACCCCCTCCAGGGAAACAACGAGATAGTGCATCTGCCTTGGTGTTCTTTGCCCCAGGACGATAGGTAATCACAAAGTTAAACCTGGTAAAAAATAGCGACCACCTAGCCTGTCTAGGGGTGAGACGCTTAGCTGATTCGAGGTACAGAAGATTTTTGTGGTCCGTAATTACAGTGACGGGGTGGACTGCCCCCTCTAAGAAATGACGCCACTCCTCAAACGCAAGTTTAATAGCTAATAGTTCCCTATTGCCAATATCGTAGTTCTTTTCTGCTGCAGATAGTTTTTTAGAAAAGAAAGCACAAGGACGCCATTTGCCAGGAGACGGACCCTGAGACAGCACCGCCCCCACTCCCACCTCTGACGCATCGACTTCAACAATAAAAGGCTGAGAGACATCAGGTTGGACTAGTACAGGTGCTGAGGTAAACCTCTCTTTTAGAGAGGAAAAAGCAACTTTAGCGGCGTCAGACCATTTAGAAAAATCAGTCCCCTTCCTAGTCATGTCAGTAAGCGGTTTTACAATAAGTGAATAATTTTTAATGAAATTCCTATAGAAATTCGCGAAGCCCAAGAACCGTTGTAGTGCTTTGAGGTTCTCAGGAAGATCCCAATCTAAAATTGCCTGGACCTTCCTAGGATCCATACGGAAACCTGACGCAGATAAAAAATAACCCAGGAATTGTATCTCCTGAACGGCGAAGACACATTTTTCAATTTTAGCATATAATTCATTCGTCCGTAGGACCTGCAGTACTTGTCTGACATGCACCTCATGTGTTTTCAGATCGGACGAATAAATTAAAATATCATCTAGGTATATTACCACAAACCTGCCGATAAGATGACTAAAAATGTCATTAACGAAATGTTGAAAGACGGCAGGAGCATTGGTCAGACCGAAAGGCATAACTAGATTTTCATAATGCCCCTCAGGGGTGTTAAACGCTGTCTTCCACTCATCCCCCTCCTTAATACGAATCAGATTGTAGGCACCCCTAAGATCAAGTTTGGAGAACCACCTAGCACCCGCAATCTGATTAAACAGGTCAGGAATGAGAGGAAGAGGGTATGGGTCTCGGATGGTTATCTGATTTAATTCGCGAAAATCTAAGCAAGGACGCAGGCCCCCATCTTTCTTTTTAACGAAGAAAAACCCTGCAGCCACGGGTGAAGAAGAGGGTCTGATGTGTCCCTTAGCCAAGCTCTCGGAGATATAATCTTTCATGGCTTGTCTCTCTGGACCCGAAAGATTATATAACCTGGTCTTGGGTAATTTTGCGCCGGGAATAAGGTTAACCGGGCAATCATAAGGACGATGAGGTGGTAACTTCTGACAACCCTTTTCAGAAAAAACATACAAACACATACACCCAGGTGGGCGACCACAATAAACCAAAAAGGTCCAACAGGGATCTGGAGGGTAGCGTACTGGACCAACTACCAGCGAACGCAGCAACACAGCTCCAGAAGGTCAGAATAGATGTCCAGGCAGGAAGCTCTATCTCTGGCAACCAGAGAAGTGTGAGAGAGAAATATAAGGAGGTCTGGGAGTGCTGGACATGGAACAGCTGAGGAGAAGGAGCTACGGATCCCTGAGTGAGCCAAAAGGGTTTGCTAAGCAAACCCAGAAAGCTACCATAAGGAAAACAGCCCTATCTTAAATAGAGCGTGCAGCCAACCGCTGCGACTTCCTGACCCCGGGTATAACGGAGTCAGGCGTGGTCCTCGACACCCTCGTGACACCGCCCCTGTACATAATGTATAATCAGTTTTTGGCATTATTCACATTATGCCATTCTACTCATCAGGATTTGTTTTAGCGTGCTTTAAGTGTGACCCAATGTAAATTTGAAACCAGGGCCTCTAGACACGCACTGAAATGTTTGTATCTTATTTTTGTATTTCATTATTCATCCAGGCCATGCCATCCATTGCATCCTCTAATAGCTGGTTCAGGCTCATGGCTCCTGTGTTTTATTCATCTGCCAGTCAGCTGGATAAATTATAAAACATATATTTAATGTTGATTCATGTTTATTAAGACATGTTACCTTCTTGCAAGGTACCTTATGTAAGAAATAGAAGTAAGGTGACAGTTCAGGCACCCTGGATGTAACATCCGGCATTATACACACAAGTTTGTTGTAACAGAACCACCACTGCTACCTGTAAGTAGTGAACTGTTATTGGACTGTTTGTAATGCTTAAAGGGTTTATCTGATCGGTGTTGGTCCAGCTCCAATCAAACCAGCCCATCAGCTGCTTGAAGAGGTGCCAATACAGAACTGCCCTACACTTTGTGAATGGTACAGTGACAAGCCCATACTACTTGAATATCATCATTAATCCAGTCAGTGACTCTGCATGAACAACACATGCCTAATTTCATCTTCATGGGCGACAATGTAGTCAGTAAACAGTAAGGAAGTAAGGAACGGCTGCTGGAGACTGAGGTACCTCAAATGGAGTGGCCTGCACTTTTTCCAGACCTGAATCCCATTGAAAACCTATGGGATCAGCTAAGTTGCCGTGTAGAGGCTCATAACTCTGTACCCCAGAACATCAATGAACTGAGGGCAGCCCTTCAAGAAGAGTGAGATGCCATGCTTCAGCAGACACCAAGTTGACTTGTGAACCGCATGAGACGTCATTGTGAAGCTGTAATTGATGCTCAAGGCCACATGACAAGGTATTAAGACATTGAAATTTTTTGTGGGGGTATACCCACCACTGTTGTTGACTTTTATTTCAATAAATTGTTTGAGATTAGTTAATCACCATTGCATGCTTCTACTTACATGCCCTACTTTCATGATATAGTCCTGATCAAAAGTTTAAGACCACTTGAAAAATGGCAAAAAATCATATTTAGCATGGCTGGATCTTAACAAGGTTCCAAGTAGAGCTTCAACATGCAACAAGAAGAAATGGGAGTGAGACAAAACATTTTTTGAGCATTCAATTTAATAAAAACACTGAAACTGAAACAGGCTGCTTTTCAGCTGATCAAAAGTTTAGGACCACACCTCCCAAAAAAACCTAAACCCCCCCAAAACAGAAATCCAACTTCCAAACATGAACTCAGTAATGAGTAGCTCCGCCGTTATTGTTCATCACTTCAAAAATTGCGTTGTCCTGTTGAAAAACCCAGTCGTTACCACACAGACGAGGGCCCTCAGTCATGAGGAATGCTCTCTGTAACATCTGGACATAGCCAGCGGCCGTTTGACGCACCTGCACTTCCTGAAGCTCCATTGTTCCACTGAAGGAAAAAGCACCCCAGACCATTATGGCGCCCCCTGCACTGTGGCGCGTAGAAAACATCTCAGGTGGGATCTTCTTGTCATGCCAGTAACATTGGAAACCATCAGGACCATCAAGGTAAAAAAATTTCTCATCAGAGAATAAAACTTTCTTCCACCTTTGAATGTCCCATGTTTGGTGCTCTCTTGCAAAGTCCAAACGAGCAGTTCTGTGGCGTTCAAGGAGACGAGGTCTTTGAAGAAGTTTTTTGTTTTTGAAGCCCTTCAGTCTCAGATGCCGTCTGATGGTTATGGGGCTGCAGTCAGCACCAGTAAGGGCCTTAATTTGGGTCGAGGATCGTCCAGTGTCTTGACGGACAGCCAATTGGATCCTCCGGCTCAGTGCTGATGAAATTTTTTTGGGTCTTCCACTTGACTTTTTTGTTCCATAACCCTCAGGATCATTTAAGAAATTCCAAATGACTGTCTTACTGCGTCCCACTTCAGCATCGATGGCGCGCTGTGAGAGACCCTGCTTATGCAGTTTAACAACCCGACCACGTTCAAAAAGGGAGAGTTTTTTTGCCTTTGCCATCACAACGTGTGACTACCTGACAGAAAATGACAATGAATCCACATCTTTGCACAGATTTGGCCTTTTAAAGGCATGTGGTCCTAAAATTTGGATCAGCTGAAAAACAGCCTGTTTCAGTTTAATCGTTATTTTCAATTAATTGAATGCTCAAAAAATGTTTTGTCTCACTCTCATTTCTTCTTGTCGCATGTTGAAGCTCTACTTGAAACCTTGTTAAGATCCAACAATGTAAAATATGATTTTTTGCCATTTTTCAAATGGTCTTAAACTTTGTATAATATCCCTGTAGCGTTAACTTTTTACATTTTCCTTAAATTTCACCCAAAAGCCAAATACCCTTTAAACAACATATCTTATTTGGCTATACTTTTGATGTTAGATATACATAGTATACCTGCTTATATTTTAATCAAAATAGCGGCTAAAATGTGCAACAGTTTCATGGCCTGCAAAACAGAAAGTTATTGGGGGAAGTTATCATTTCCTTTATGTCAAGACTCTGGTGGAAAAAGGCACAAATTTTTGCGCACGTCATTGTTGCACAAAAATGTTGTCACTGCAAGCACTTTGGAAAAATCCCACTGAAAAAAGTGGCCTAAACAGGTGAAAATGCTCCAAACCCAGACACTGTAGCGTGTCTATAACCGGGGGAGCAATTCCTCCGCATGCGGTCCGCAGACAACAGCAATCCCCAGCAAAAAATGCGTACAATGGAGGATGACGGGGCGGACCACATGCACCACAAGAACATCTTACACAAAATGATACATTGTGCAGATGAAAAAAATATACATACACAAATCACTGCAAAAAATGCAAATGCAAACTGTGTCACATGGTGTGTTGTGGGTGCGGCTCACAGCTTTATCCTACCTCACAGTGCATTGGTGATACCACTATGGAGGCATGTGAGTCTGGCTGTGTTTGTTTCTAGCATTGTTCAGACCCTGTTCACACACCACAGGCGTTTTAGTGGTAGGACCCCATGCGTGCTGAGACACCGTGACGTGGTGCATGAGGGGCTCCGATATGTTCCTGACTGGAAGATATTGGCAAAGTTCTCAGCTTTTAACATCGGCCTGAAGAATTAGCTAGTATACTCAGTTGTGTATCATTTTGGTGCATTTTTTTAAGCACTTTGGAAAAATGTCTATAAAAGTGGGCATTGTTAGCTATGTTAACTAGGGATATGGCAGATGTATCACCTGCAATGTTTTATAACTCCAGCAGGGCAGCGATGTATAAAGACTTGAAAGATGCATTATATTTACAAAATGCACCAAATTACAAAATGCCACAAATTACAGCAAAGCAGCATCAACGTGATCAGTGAGGGTCCTAGTGGTCAAACTGTCAGCAATCAAGTGGATAAATTATTGCTACCGGAATAATGCTTTAGGGAGCTAAAATGACACATTGGGGAAGATTTACCCATATCGTCAAACTTTGTCCAAGAAAGAGTACCAGTCTTAATATTAGATAAATTTACAATCCATGTGCATTGACCTTTATAAACTTGAAATATCATGAATCGTGCTCCTGATTTACACCCAAATTTTGTCTGCGTGCCAAAAATGTATCCAAGTTTCAGAACTGTGGTATTTTTGCCACTAACTGAGGAGACGGTGGGGAAGTCTGCATGGCAATAACTAACACTGCCTAAAAGTAAGAAAGTCTAAACTTAGGCTAGACAGTCTTAACCTGAGCCAAATTTGTCACAGTGGCTGATGTTGGATGATAAATCTGTCACATCTTTACACTGTCTAGTCTACATTTACACCACCAAGTTGGCTTAGCTTTAGCACATTTTTGGAACACAGAGATGCAATTAAGTCATTCCCCATTTTATAAAAACCCACACCCCCTTTCTGACAAGCCATGCCCTCCTGTCAGATGAGATTTAAAAAGGTTAGAAAAGTAAAAAAAAAAAAAAACTGGTGCATTTTAAATGGTAAGTCTGCCCCATTATATTTTTATAGTAGATAGACAGAGGTACAGACCTATTGTCCTGATGAAGGGGGCAGTCCGCCCCAGAAACGCGTAGACTTATACAAATAAAGATCCTCTTTATTTTACCTACTCGAGTCCTGTCTTCTGCAGCAGCGCCGCTTTATATAAGGTTCATTTTTTTACCTCTATCTACTATTCCTTATACCCCGGACACCGTACTCTACGGCCACGGGTAAGAACCTGGGCAGCAGCAGCAGTCACCCCCGCAAGCTGGATGGGCATTTACCAGCACAAGTGATCCATAGGAGTTGTGACTCTTCACAACCCGATACGGTAAGCCCAATCAGTGCATTGTTCTTTCTATAATAACATACGGTTTTACACACGAGGCGCTGCCTCCTGTCTTTCTTTTTATCCATTATATTTTTATATAATTCTAACATGGTGATCTGGTGGTAATTTGAATATAACAGCCCTCTTAAGAACAAGTGAAATTACTAATACTTCAAGGAAATGTCTTATCAATATTGATTCAATTCAACATAGTCTCAAAGGTTACAAAATCGTCTCACATGTTAAGTAGGTGATCAAAGTTAATGATTGCTTTAGACAATTTCAAAAACCTACAAGAATACTTGAATCAGTTTTGGAATCACTATCTAACTGGATCCTAGAGAGCTTTTCTGTCACCATTTAGAAAAATTGTTCTTGGAATGTATCAGAAGGTAAGCAATATGGAGACGCCATGATGCTGTAATTATGTTAACCTTTGCAGTATAGAGTGTATAAAGTCTTATTCAGAATCATTTTTGTATTGAAAAATGATGCAGTTTTGTAAAATACTTTGTAAACTTGGCAATAAATGTTTAACTCTCTAATGTCCAACTGACAACTGATGGAATTGGACAGTGGAAACACGTAGGATCAGTGCAGTATGTACAGTAGATAGAAATAAATTATTAGCTAGCAGCTCAGGGACTCGACGTGAGCTTAATGAGCAGAATTAAGGGAGTGTATTGAGGACCGAGTTCTACATATAAAGAAAGTTTTAACACTGCAATTGCTTTGCTACAGAATAACACAGTAATTTAGGGGGCGCTACATTGTATCAGCTGCTAGCTGGCAGTTACTGTAGCATCTAAAATTGTAGGCATTTATTTGGCAGGTCTATCATATATTTTTTATGCATACCAATAAATATATTAGTTTTATTAGAGCTCTCTATCTCTTTCAGTGTACTCATGCCAGTAAGAGAGAAACACAATTTTTTTTCTTTAAGTCAGTGAAATGATGTGGGATGTATCCTCTTATGCAACATGGTGAGAGAAACCTCTCTCGTCATTGCCTCTAGGGCAGGGATGAACAACCTGTAGCCTGGGGACCACATGCAACCAGCAATGCTATTCTGTGAGGCCACCAACTATTTATTACCAATATATTTGTCTCTGATGGATGCTCTCAAGTATTTTCTATGTCAAAGAGAAGAAAAGTGGCATGCAGTGTGGGAGCATGGACTGGCAAGTACTAATACAGCACTATGTAGCCGTCTCTTCGTATCCCATAAATTATGAGAACAGGAGTCTCTGACCCCTGTGTGGATTTCCAGGAGTAGATGTGGTGGTAAGGTGCCCACCTTGCAAAAAAAAAAAAAAAAAAATGTAGTTGTAGTTTATGGAAGTAGTGAAACATTTGATTGTTTCAGCAACTCACATACACTAAAGTAGACTACTACATGCAAGCATGGTCTTGTCCTTTCTGGAGTGGGAACAAAGAAGAAGCAGTCCCCCATTCTCCTAATAGGTGGAAATCCTGGAAGTAGAACCGGCACCTACCAAATATTTAAGGCATATGCTGTACCAAAATTTTTTTGAAATGGTATTACTCCTTTAAATTTTATTGTGGCCCTTTTGGACTGGTTCAATCTGACAATGTGGCCCTTGAACCAGAGGGGCTTGGGCTTCCCTGTTTTGAAAAACTGTTGTATTTTCCCATCTGGAAGTAATATGTACTTTAGATGCCGTTGCTATAAATTGGATAAGCTTATGTGTTTAACATTTGTATCTATCTACTAGTAGCATTACATAAGGTTTAAGGCCAAATTATTTGTTAAACAGAGAATTCTGCATCTGTCAGCAGATTTGTACCTATGAAACTGGCTGAACTTTTACATGAATGCTTGGCAGCTGAAGGCATCTGTGTTGGTCCCATGTTCATATGTGCCTGCATTGCAGAGAAACATTATGTTTTAATATATGCAAATGAGCCTCTCGGAGCAACAGAGGCATTGCCATTATTCTGTCTCTCATTTGGTCATCACTCATCACGCCTGCCTTGCCCTGTCAATCGAAGTGGAGAGGGCATGGCAGTTGCACAGAGAGCAGAGCATCTAAGAGTAATGGCAACACCCCCGTTGCTCCTAGATTCTCATTTGCTTATATTAAAGCATAATTTTTTTCAGCAATTCGGGCACATGTGAACATGGGGCCAACACAGATGCCTTCAGCTGCCAAGCGCACATGTAACAGGTCAGCGAGTTTACTTTTTTTTTTTTTTATAGTATCTGTTTATTGCATTTCAAAGAGAGAACAAACCTTTCAAGGTTTAACAGTACACAGACAATCACATTTGCATAAGGAATCTAGTGGTTTCCACTAAGCAAAGTCCATGTCCTTATTCAGAATTTAATGTACAGGTAGCTGTCACGGCCATGCCCATGACCGTGACTCCTTTACCGCATGCGGTTGCCTGCGGTTTTGTATGGGCGTTCAACCACGGGTGAGGGTCGCTTTTCTGTGGCCTCACTTGTGTTTGCCGCGGGCAACCAGTGTTGTGTTTAGCAGCAGAGCAGCCTGAGCGTCGCTAGGTAGCTTGCTGCCCTGGCATGCGGTCACACCTAGCAACCTTTTGTTAGGTGTGTGTGTTGTGTGCACCGTGTGGTATGTTTTTGTGTGCACGTCCCCTTTAAGTGGTGTTTTCCCTTCCCTGGTGTTGGAAGGGTTAATCTCCTTCCTAGTGTGTGTGTGCACTGGGTGTGTCCGACTGTGGGGTGTGGCTTCTTGGCCTATAAAGCCTCACAGCTTTTGCAGGCCTCAGGTTGCTTCAGCCATGCTTAGCTGAGAGCAGCCTCATGTCTTTATTACCTGCCAGTAAGAGCCACCCCTGTGGTCATAACCATAATGTCGCATTAAGTTATTTCTAGTTATGTGTGATGTCCGTGTGATGTTTTATATGTGATTTTGTGCAGCTATGGATCTGGGTCCCTGTGTGGGGATGCGTTTGTGATCTGCACCCTGCTAACACAGGGATCCAGTCAGCAAGGCTGTGGCAGGTAGGTGGAACTCCTTGTTCACCTGCCATATCCATAGAGCTGTTTATGTCTCCCCTTTTCCTGCAGCTTGGCCGTTGAGACTCCTGCTCCTCCGTGTCTAGGAGGAGTGGGCTTGTCTTACTCAGCTCCTAGGTGAGGGTCATCTTGAGGGCTAGCAGGGACTTTTAGGTTCCAGAGCATGAGCCCTCCTACCATCAAGGTTGGCTCATGTAGCTAGGAGCCGGGTCAGGTTAGGGATGCGTTTAGGAGGTGACCTGCTCCCTAATCCTGTCTTCATGGCCAAGCAGCCTTAACATCACCGGGCTCCACACGGCTGAGGATTTCCCCCATCCTCAGCCGTGACAGTAGCTTCCATCCGAAAAGAAATTGGTGGTGAGACCTCAATAGTAAATGCCAAATGTTCCATCACAGTCAGACGGACACACATTCAAACCAAACAGTCCAGCTTGCTAGATACTGAGTGAATGTGTAGAGGCTAATTAGCTCTGGTCTCCTGGTGTGTTAGTCGGTGTGAATGAATTATGGATGTCTGGTATAGAGGAATATAAGGATACATTATATCCACGTTTAATAGGAGCTCCTCAATCAAGGGCTCTAAGGGACATCCCAATCCACAATTGAGAGCACACCATAGTGCATTGCATCTGGGGGGCTGAGGTGCTATTATATATCCCTTAGGGGGGGCAGCACCATCACACGCCCAGTGACAGCACAGTGCTGTGTACTTAACATTCAACAGAGTGCCAGCATTTGCCATAAAGTATTTGTGAGGTAAATGACCTCCGATAATTAAGTGCACAGCAAATGACAGCGACCATAGTATAAGACAAATAATATCCTATTTAAGCCCGTACCTGTGATCTGATAGTTTTATATCACCTTGTTGGAAGATCTTCTCCGATATAGTCTTTTAAAAAAGTGAATAATAAAGTTTGTAGTTTTAACACATATATAGGACCCCTAAAAGGATTGTTTGGTCAGCCGACCGCAAGTGATTTAGAAACAGTCACTCCCCCACGGGACCAAACAAGGAAATATTACTCCATCAAGGTGTTACTGTTTGTGCATTAATCCAAGGATCCCATATTTTAAGGAAACGGTCAGGGGTTCCCCTATGTTCGTAAACAAGCTTGTAAAGCCCTACATCAGAATTGACTAACTGCATCCGATGTTGTTTGGTGGGTATTTTAGGGGTCTTCCAGTTCAGAAGGATAGTTTTCCTTGCGTGATATAGAAGCAGCCTGTATAGATTCCTACCATATTTTGTGGGGATAACATCATTGACTATTCTCAACAGACTCGTCTTTGGCGTGCAAGTCTCAGGAAATCCTTGTTTTGTGTTCATGTAGGCAGTAGGCCCGTCGCCCTCCCCCAACCTGCCTCCAAGCCCCCCCCCTCCACTACCTCCCCTACCAGTAGTGTAACTATAGTGTTATGGGCCACAGTGCAAAATTTTTTCTAAAGAATCGGCAGATTTTCTTACTAAGGCTAATTCGTGCGGCTAATCCGCTGCGTGACTGAGTGCCAAGCCCCATTCTGGACAGCAGAGACACGGAGCAGTAACATGATTGACTGTGATCTTTTTACTACAAAATCACGGTGACAACTTTATCTCACTGTGATTTTGTAGTAAAAAGATCACAGAGGGGCACGGAGCATTATCAATCATGTTAATGCTCCTTGTCTCTGGTGTCCGGAACGGGGCTTGGCTGTCTTTCACGCAGCGGATTACCCGCACGGGATCCGCTCGTGTTAAAGAGCCCTAAGCCCAATGCTTGGCTACACTCACCCAGTCCTAATAAAATCTGGTCCTACCTCATCCAGGGTGTCGCTGGTATCGGCGTGATGTCCGCTGGATCCAGAACAAGGTCCCTGTGGTGAGAAAAAAAGAATAATCACATAAGGAAGGGATGCTGACTGCCCCTTTGAAATCACCAGCAGGGGCGCTGTGCTGGCCTGTAAGACTGAGCCATGCCAATGTATAGCAGGGTAATCATTTCCCCTAAGTGCAACCACACAGTACTAATGCCCACCTTGTGGCCCCTCTCAGTAGTTATGCCCACGTTTGTTCCTGTCACAGTAGTTATGCCCAGATATGTACCCCCTCATAGTAGTTATGACAACTATGTGTCCCCTTACAGTAGTTATGCCCAGATATGTGCCCCCTCAGAGTGGTTATGCCAGATTATGTGTCCCCTCACAGTAGTAATGCCAGATTATGTGCCCCCTCACAGTAGTAGTGCCAGATTATGTGCCCCTCACCTAGAAACGCCAGATTATGTGCCCCTCACATCAGTAATGCCAGATTATGTGCCCCTCACAGTAGTTATGGCAGATTATGTGCCCCTTCACAGTATTTATGCCCAGTTATGTGCCCCCTCAAAGTAGATATGCCCAGATATATGTGCCCCCTCAGAGTGATTATGCCAGATTATGTGCACCTCACATTAGATATGCCCACATATGTGCCCCCCACAGTGATTATGCCAGATTACGTGCCCCGTCACAGTAGTTATGCCTTCATATGTGCCCCCTCATAGTTATGCCTTCATATGTGCCCCCTCACAGTAGTTATGCCAGATTAGGTGCCCCCTCAAATTAGTTATGGCAGATTAGGTGCCCCTCAGTAGAGATGCCAACTTTTGTCCCCTCTCACTCTAGTTGTGCCCATCAAAGACTGCCCCCAGTCTGCAGCATTAGAAAAAAAAAAACATACTTACCTTCTTCCCTGATGACAGGAGGCAGATTGCTGGGCTTTCAGCTCTCCTCAAACAGCCAGCAGCGCGATCTGGGGCCAGCAGGGGGAGCTCCTGAGCTCTTAAGATCAGTGAAGCAGGGAGCAGAGAGGTTTCCCTGCTTCACTATGGAAACGGAACTGCCTGGCCGGGTGTGAGTAAGTGCGCGCTCCCCCCCCTCCTCTTACTTGACCCTCCGCTCCCCCCACACCCCCATATTATACATGTAATGGAGGCATGGAGCGCTCTGTTGGGGCCCGAAATTGACACTGTACTTCATGCCGGGCCCCATCAGAGCGCTCCATGACATGTGAGTACAGCGGAGCCCCTGCCAGCGGCCTGGGGGGGGGTCCACAGGCGGCCGGGTCCCCTGGAGTGACGGGCCCAGTCGCAACTGCGACCCCTGCGACCCTTGTCTGTACGCCACTGCATGTAGGCATGTATCTCTACCCAAACGTTTTGGATAATTGGGCATTGCCACACCATGTTAAAGAAGTAGCCATCATCACATCCAGAGCGGGTGCACTTTTACATGAATGCTTGGCAGCTGAAGGCATCTGTGTTGGTCCCATGTTCATATGTGCCTGCATTGCAGAGAAACATTATGTTTTAATATATGCAAATGAGCCTCTTGGAGCAACAGAGGCATTGCCATTATTCTGTCTCTCATTTGGTCATCACTCATCACGCCTGCCTTGCCCTGTCAATCGAAGTGGAGAGGGCATGGCAGTTGCACAGAGAGCAGAGCATCTAAGAGTAATGGCAACACCCCCGTTGCTCCTAGATTCTCATTTGCTTATATTAAAGCATAATTTTTTTCAGCAATTCGGGCACATGTGAACATGGGGCCAACACAGATGCCTTCAGCTGCCAAGCGCACATGTAACAGGTCAGCGAGTTTACTTTTTTTTTTTTATAGTATCTGTTTATTACATTTCAAAGAGAGAACAAACCTTTCAAGGTTTAACAGTACACAGACAACACATTTGCATAAGGAATCTAGTGGTTTCCACTAAGCAAAGTCCATGTCCTTATTCAGAATTTAATGTACAGGTAGCTTCCATCCGAAAAGAAATTGGTGGTGAGACCTCAATAGTAAATGCCAAATGTTCCATCACAGTCAGACGGACACACATTCAAACCAAACAGTCCAGCTTGCTAGATACTGAGTGAATGTGTAGAGGCTAATTAGCTCTGGTCTCCTGGTGTGTTAGTCGGTGTGAATGAATTATGGATGTCTGGTATAGAGGAATATAAGGATACATTATATCCACGTTTAATAGGAGCTCATCAATCAAGGGCTCTAAGGGACATCCCAATCCACAATTGAGAGCACACCATAGTGCATTGCATCTGGGGGGCTGAGGTGCTATTATTATACATATTATACATGTAATGGAGGCATGGAGCGCTCTGTTGGGGCCCGAAATTGACACTGTACTTCATGCCGGGCCCCATCAGAGCGCTCCATGACATGTGAGTACAGCGGAGCCCCTGCCAGCGGCCTGGGGGGGGTCCACAGGCGGCCGGGTCTCCTGGAGTGATGGGCCCGGTCGCAACTGCGACCCCTGCGACCCTTGTATGTATGCCACTGCACGTAGGCATGTATCTCTACCCAAACGTTTTGGATAATTGGGCATTGCCACACCATGTTAAAGAAGTAGCCATCATCACATCCGCAGCGGGTGCACTGAGGGCTAGCCAATCTGCTCATCCTAAATAATCTACCAGGTGTATAGTACACTCTATGTAACCATTTCAACTGTATAAGTTGATCTCTAGCACTAACAACCGTGGATCCATCACAACTAATATCCATTTGCCAAAAGATTTATCAATCGGAGAATCTTGATCAGCCATTAGTGCTACATACAAAGTGAATACTGGTTTATCTAATTGAGCCCTTCTTATTACCGCCTCCACCAGGTTACATTCCAACCTCAGTAGACTGTTACCAAACTGAGCACTACAGGCATGCCTAAGCTGGAAGTATCTGTACAGAGAGTGCTGGGGTAATTAGAATTCTTGTTTCCGACTATTGAAGGATCTGAATAAACCATTATCATAGTGTGTGAGATACCGCAAACCCCTCTGAGGCCAAAATTCTAAATCTGTCAGAGAAAATAGTTCAGGCAGAACTTAGTTCCTCTATAACGGTACTTACGGTGACCATCTCTCTCCACCATCCTGAACTGTGTTCACACTCGCCCACTTAACCCAGATTGCCATCGTCGCAGCCATAGTAGGAGTAAAGTGACGTGCTGCATAAGTCCCTTTCCTATATACTAAGTTTGTGAGAGCTTCATATGACCCCACTAGAGCAGCTTCCAACACTACTGCTGGGTTCCTTGCATCTGCTCTAATCCACCATGCCACATAACTTAGCTGTACCGCCTCATAATAAAGAGAGATATTCGGCAGCGCCAAGCCCCCTCGCCCATATGGCGCCTGAAGTGATTCCAGAAATGGGGTAAACATCCTGTCCATGAGAACGAAATGTCTCTTTGGCAGTGCCAATGGTGCAGCCCTATATAAATATAACATTTTTGGAAAAAGGATCATTTTTATGATATTAACACGACCAATCAGGGTCAGCGGTAGGTTTTCCCATGCCTCAATTTTCCTAGTAATATATGTCATTGTACTGACCACATTTAGCTGGTAGAACTTTGCGGCTTCTCTATGTATAACAATCCCCAAATACTTGAACTGTTCTACAACTTGGAGCTTAGACTGCAATGAAATATGAATAGGATCAAAATCATCTATCAAGCAGAGGCTCGACTTAGACCAATTTACCCGTAAACCAGATAAATTTCCAAATGTATCCACAGTATCATTCAGAGAGCTACCTGGGTTCGACAAATATATCAGCATATCATCTGCATATAGGGAGAGTTTCTCAGTTATTCCCGCCACCTCCCAACCCTCTATAGCTGAGTTGGACGAAATAAGTAGTGACAAAGGCTCCATTATCAGTGCAAAAAGTAGGTGGGGAAAGAGGGTAACCCTGCCTGGTGCCCCTTCCAAGGGGAAAGGGATCAGAGACTTACCCATTTACCTTGACCCTGGCTGTTGGAGTTTTATAAAGTATTTGAAACCATCGTAGGAAACTCTGCGGGAAACACATTTGTTTAAACGTAGCCCACATAAAGTCCCACTCCACTGAGTCAAACGCTTTTTCATTGTCTAATGATGCCAGGACTCTCATGCCCCTGTTATCATGTCGGACCTGAAGATTGGTATATAGGCGTCTCAAGTTTATATCCGTGGTCCTCCCTGGCATAAAGAAATATCACTGAAATAAACACTATAGAGTGTTTCTAACAGGGGGAACAGTTCCTCCGCATGTGGTCCGCTGCTAACGGCAATCCCCAGCAAAAATGCGTACAATGGAGGATGTCGGCGCAGGACCACATGCACCACAAAAGCATCCTACACAAGATGGAACGCATCTTGCTGCCAAGGCCTCTCCATCCTCCTGTGCAAGAGTGGGGATTGGAATTCTAGCCAGAAAGTTGGTTATATCTGTTGTAGTATAAGTAGTTTTAGAGGCATATAAGGAAGAGTAGTAGGAGTCAAATTGACGACACACTTCTCGGGGCTAAATCACATGTTCATCTTGGTCAGACATAACACCTGCGACCACAGTTTGGTAGGGCTTTGACCTATTTAGCTTGCTCAGAAACCCCCCATTCCTATCCCCTTCTGAGTATAATCTGTGAGGTGTAAACAAACAGACGCTGCGCCTCCAACCAGTTCCCCTGCTTTTCACTACTTTTAGAAATTCTTGCTCCTTATAGGAGACCTCTACCTCCAACCTAGTCCGTGTTATGCGCAATTCCCTCCTGTGCGTCGCTATTGCTTGGATTAATGCTCCCCTCATTAATCTGGGTTTAGACACCACCATCTAGTGAATGGGGGGGGGGGGGGGGGCAAAGGCTGTGATAGAATCAGGAGAAGAGGGGTATGATCTAAAATACCTCTAGGTAAGTAATCACTGGTTCTAATATAGGGTAGTAGATCTCTGCTGACAAAAGCCAAATCTATGCGAGACATAGATCCAGTGGAGGCGGAGTAGCATGAGAACTGTGAGAGGATAGGATGAAGTCGCCTCCAAGCCGCTATAAGTCCATGTGCATCCGCCCAATATGAGAGAACTCTGTTGTGTGTAGCCTGAGAATGTAGCCTATCCTTAATGGGATCTAGGGTGGCATTATAGTCACTGAGAAAAATGCACCAAGAGGATATGCCACTGACTATACTAGCTGGTCATACAAGCAGATATTAAAAGCTGAGACGTTCGCCAATATATTCCTGTCAGGAAAATATCGGAGCCCATCATTGCACCACGTCACGGTCACTCAGCATGGCAAAGGGTCCTACCACTACGCTAACTGTGGTGTGAACACGGTCTGAAGGTGATGTAATCCAGCTCACAGCCCAGCCTGCACACAAATGCCTAGCAGGACAGCCAGTGCAATGTGAACAAAGCAAGACTGTGAGCCCCACCCATATCAGACCATGTGATGGAGGATTCCAGGTGCAAAGGAATGTTCAATTGCCAGATGAAGGCACATTCAAGACATATAAAACAAAATCACTGTAGAATTGCAGTGGCCAATATGGCGGAACTGCTCAAACCCCAAACAATGTAGCGTGTTTCTCATTGGGCGAGCAGTCCCATCGCATGTGAACCACAGAAATATCGTGGCAGATATGGAGGAGCTGCTCAAACCCCAAACACTGTAGCGTGTTTCTCATTGGGGGAGCAGTCCCACCGCATGCGATGGGACTGCTCGCCCAATGAGAAACACGCTACAGTGTTTGGGGTTTGAGCAGTTCCGCCATATTGGCCACTGCAATTCTACAGTGATTTGGCATTATAGTCACCCATAATAATACGGGGGGTTGCTACAAACATCTCAACTTTACTCATAATGAGATCTAAGATTTCCCTACAGAATGGAGGTGGTACCTATAATCAGATATTGCAGCCCTCTGATATTGGCCTGCAATAGTACGTATCTGCTGGAGATATCTATTTGGACTGATATTAACTGAAAGGGAAGGCTTTTAGCAATTAAAATAGAGACTCCCCTCGCATAGTTAGAGTAAACCGCATGGTAGATGGATCCCACCCATGGTCGTTTAAGAGCCAAAACTTTCTGACCTCGTAGATGCATTTCCTGCAGTATTACTATATCAAGGCTAACTCCCTTCAAGTTGTTGAAGACTAGTGAATACTGGACCTTGTCCATAAGATCTCTGACATTCCAGGACAGCAACTTAACTGATGCCATACAGCCACCAAATAAATGCAGCTACATCCTTAAGTCCCATGGAGGAGTCAACATGCATACTCACACAGTCACAGACAAACAGAAGCCAAAAACCCATGCCCCCAACCAACCAACCAACCAACCAACCAACCAACCAACCAACCAATCCTTCCCAACATGGTTGAGCCTTAGACCCGTAAACTGAAACAATTGGGTGTCTTACTACCCTAGCACACCAAACACATATATACTGCACACACACCTTGTATACACCATGGTGAATGAAACTATAGAACAACAAGTGAGAAAGAGAAATAGAAAAAACTAAGGAAATTCAACTTCCCAACAAGTATTTCTCCCCTCCCTCAGAATATCATCACCCAGCAACTTTTGTATGAATGTCCCCTCTATTAGGAACATAGAGGAAAATAGGCACTTAGGAAATGTAGGAGAAATTAGAGATTCAAAAAAGTCTCCATATAGCTACTTATGCATCCATATCAAATCAGCGGCGAGGCCTCACATCTGGACGCCTGTTTCAAAGAAGCGTACAGTCTCACCATCTTGCACTCAAAGTCTGGAAGGATACATCATGGCGTATTTTATATTTAGATCTCGTAAATGCGCCCGGACATCATTAAACTGCCTCCTCCTCTTTAGGACTTCCAAGGTGAAATCCGGGAGAAAGATAGCCTGGCATTCTCATAAGTGATATTGCCCTTCTGTTGAGCTGCCAGCAGGATAGCGTCTCTGTCCCTATAATTCAAGACTTTCATAATGAACGGTCTAGCAGGAGCACCCGAAGGTAGTGGTTTCGGTGGGATTCTATGGGCCTTTTCAATAACGAAACAATTAGTCAGGGCCACGGGTTGTAGAACCTCTCTTATCAGTTGTTCGGCAAAGATTTCAGGAGTGGACCCTTCAGCTCTCTCAGGTAGTCCCAAGATGCAAATATTATTTCTTCTATTTCGGTTCTCAGCATCTTTTGCTCTGGCTTGTAGCAGCTTAAATTGCTGCTGTAATTGTCTGGTGTCGGTTTTCCCTGTTCGGTCCACATCTTCCACGTCACTTATTCTGCGTTCCACTTCGGTGGTTATTTCACGTATTTTATCAAAATCATGCCGTAGACAGCTGAGATCCGATTGAACATGATCAATTTTAGCTATGAGGGTTGCTTGGCATGTTGCAACTGCTTTCATTATTTGAGAGGTTTCTGCTGAAGCCTTCATCTCCCTGCTCTGCTTGACTTATGGCATCCATATAGGTTTTTGCAGCAGGGGGAGCAGCAAATGTATTGGTTTTACGGCCCATATAAAGAGAGCACTCGAGTGCTGGTTTGAGGAAATATAGACAGGAGTGACTCTTGCAGCACAACTCTGAATTTGTAATCCACAGGATACTACCTATGGATGGTAGGCTGTTTAGTTTTAATAAAGCAGCAGATACAGAGCTAATATAAAGCAGTCTCTCTGCCTAGATCCATGGCAGAACGATAATATGTCTCCCAGGTAACAGTGTGCTATGAGGTTGTACTTTTGGCTGTAAAGAAGTGTAATTTCTGTAAATAGCAGGGATTGCAGCCTGGTGACTTATAGTTAGAAGGGGTCTGCCCTCCACTGTATAGTAGCTGCTTTCCCTCACTGATAAAGTGCTGCTACGCTAGCGCTCTGCTTCCTACTGCTAAGATGGCGCCTGCCACGTGCCTCCACTCCGTCTCTGAACACCCCGCTCCGCTGCCCAACCTCCCCTGCTATCAGGTGGACTCCCGGCAGTATCGCAGCCTGGATCATCCAGGTAAGTACCTCCACGTGCTCATCGGCTCCCGCTTCAATATTTTCTGGGCAGTGCTGTTCTCTTCACAGCGTCTCTCCCTCTTTCTCCTGTGGGGCTCTGGTCTCCACGCTGCAGTGCCTAATCCTCTACACCTTACTGCGCTCCGGAGTCCAGGCACTTCAAAGACACAGGACTGGCCAAGTCTAGGTGCAGATTGCAGGAGTTCGAAGCAAGGATTCTGGCGTAGCTCTTCACTCTTGCTCTTGCCATGTACACTAGGCCACGCACCAGCCAGTTTAAAATCTGTATGTAAGAAACTTACCTGTCCCGGCTTCAGCAGCGCGATCCTCAGCCTTGGCGCTGCTGCGTCAGGAGAGACATGCTGATGAATCAAGCCCCCGGGTGACGCGACAGCATCCTTAGCAACAAGATGCAATGCTCTCTTTCTACATGCAGTGGGCTTATTGCTCTGCTGCTCTAATTCCTATGTGCTAGTGTTTGTGACTAATGGAGCGCCGAGTCATGGACCTATCAGGTTCTGATCCAGGGACTCGGCGCTCTATTTAAACCCCTTCCTGGCCATATACCAGTACCAGTGATAGTCTCTGACTCACTAGCTGTGTTCCTGGTTCCTTATTCCTGTGCTTATTGGATTGCTCGTTCCTCTGACCGCAGCTTGTCTTCTGACCACTCTCTGTCTCTTGTTTGGTACTGCATAGCTTGTCTGGTTTTGACCCATTTATGTATGACTCTGTTATTGTGTTTGTCTGTCTTTGTTGTTTGTCCATCTCTGCACTTAAAGAGGACCTTTCAGCTCTTCTGACATGCCTATTTTAATAGCTACATGCATTCCCCACGTACTAAGAGTCAGTAAGGGTACAGAGGGGAGGTAACCAGTTGGGGGTGTGAATCTGCACAGTCTGAAAATGGCATCACTGATTGGATAGAGTCAGTCTGTGCAGGTACTCCCCCCCCCCCCAACTGGTTACCTCCCCTCTGTACCCTTACTGAAGGCTAATAGCAATACATTTATAACTTCTAATAATAAAGGAATGGCACAACATACAGACATAAGAATAGATCCTCCAGAATTGTTATTATGCATGAAGCTATTAAAACAGGAATGTCAGGAGTGGTGAAAGGTCCTCTTTAAATAGCACAGGGACCATCAACCAGTTGCAGTCTATCTATCTAGGACTTGTACTGCAAGTAGGTAGGGAAAGCGGGCTGGGTTCGAGCCTTAGGGCTCACTGTCCTTGTCTGTCCCTACCTATAGTTGTAACATTATCACTGGCCAAAAAAACTTTGGGGCACATTAATTTTAGACGCCTGTCTTAATAAAGGCCTTGTACTGGCGGAGGATCCGCCGAATTTTTAAAGAGTTGCAGGCCTCTCCATAACTTTGGCGCATCCAGCGCCAGTCTTAAATGTAAGTCAGCTTACTAGCTGTCTTACATTTAGACCATTTTCTACACCCATGCCACGCCCACAATTTTAGACCTGGCGTGAGCGAGGAAAAGTCACAGATAGCAGCACAACTTACCATTGCGCCTCCACATGCGCCTGAAATATGCCTAATTTAGGTGTATTTTAGATTAGTAAATGAGCCCCTTTGTACCTGCACTACTATGGACGCCATGGCAGCTTTAGCCTCACAGATGAATGGGATTGCTCAGTGGTGCAGGATTTAGTTAAGAGGGTCCAACAGCAAGGGTCCTGTCAGACCAGTCCCACTGCTTCCACAACCCCATCACTAATAGGGACTAAGATTAAGCTCCCTGGCTGCTTCTCTGGTGACCGTAAGGGTTTTGTGACTTCTAGGGAAATTTGCAAACTGTATTTTTTGTTGAGACCCCACTTCTCAGGTACCAAAGTCAGTATCATAATGTCTATGCTGCAAGGTTACCCCCAGGAGTCGGCTTTTGCACTTCCGCCTAATTCCCCTAAGCAGTATTCAGTTTTTTTCTGCCTTCGGTCTTCTATATGATGAGCCTGACAGGGCAGCCTACACTGAAAGTCAGCTCCTCTCTTTACGTCAAGGCAAGCAGCCAGTCAAGGAGTATTGCTCAGAGTTTTGCAGGTGGAGTACTGCGTCTGGCTGTAATGATCCAGCCCTTAGATCACAGTTCAGACTGGACCTCTCAGACACTCTGAGGGATCTGTTAGTTATTCATCCAATCCCAGGGTCCTTAGATGAAGCAATGTCTCTAGCTATTCGACTAGATCGACATTTAAGGGAACATAAGTGTCAGCGTTCTGTCTCTGTCTGTCCTTCTCTCTTCCCTTCTGTCTCTCAGTCTAATGTTGTGAAGGCACCAGTGGAGTCTGACTCGCCCATACAAGTGGGTATCGTGTCTTCTCAGGAAGAGAACGGCTTTTGCTTCTACTGCGCATCTACTTAGATACTGTCCAATTAGGCAGGAGGTAGAAAACTTCAAGCATCTAAGTGATAATCAGGGAGGTCACTCAGACACAGAGGTATTTCCCCCCAAAATTGACAGGGTTCTGTTGCCTGTAAATCTTTCTTCACAAGAGAGATCTGTTTGTGGCTTCGCTTTTGTGGATTTGGGGCTGCAGCTAGCTTTGTTCATTTTGATTTTGTGACTGCTTTGGGTCTCAAATTACTTAGGTCACCTGAACTTATTCTGGTATTCGGGGTGGATGCTATTCCTTTGGCCGGAAGATTTATTGAGTATAGGACTCCACATTTGGTAAGGAATGTTGGTTCCATTCATTCTGACAGTTGTGCCTTATATGTGACGAAAAACTTGTCTCCTGATGTCATTCTGGGATTACCCTAGTTGAGAGTACATAGTCCTATCTTTAATTGGAGTACTGGGGAATTAGCAAAATGGGGTGGGAATTAGCAAAATGGGGTCCCCAGTCCTCCAGTTATTGCATTTCTATCCAGCCTGCTGGTCTTGATTTAGAGGAAGGTCCATTAACTGAATTTATTAAGGATTTTCTGGATGTTTTTTTCCAAATAAGCATCAGAGTCCTTGCCTCTGAATTGTGATTTTGAGTGTGCGCTAGAACTTGTAGCTGATGCTTAGTTCCCTGAGGGCAAGATCTATAATCTTTCTGGACCAGAAAAACACGCCATAAAAGATTATATTCATGATAGTCTGAAGAAGGGACATATTCAGTCTCCATATTCCCTATGAGAGCTGGGTTCTTTTTTGTTCCCTTATCCCAAATCTTTTTAATCAAATTGTTGGGGCTCAGTGGTTTTCTAAGATTGACCTCACTTGAACCTACAACTTGATTAGAATCCGGAAAGTGGACGAATGAAAGACGGCATTTAATACCCCTGAAGGGCTTTTGAATACCTTGTAATGGCCCAGCAGTGTTCCAAAACCTCATTAATGATGTTCTTTATGAATTCCTGGGTCTCTGTTGTTGTCTATCTTGACAATATTTTAATTTTTTTCTTCTGATTGGGCCTCACATGTTGTGCATATAAGAAAGGTTTTACTAAAATTGAGAGAAAACCAACTGTTTGCAAAATTTAGTAAATGTGTCTTTGGTGTTAGAGAAGTCTCTTTCCTGGGTTATATACTGACACACCTTGAAATTTTTATATGGACCCCATCAAGGTGCAAGCTGTTGTTAATTGGGCTAGACCCACTTCCCTCAAGGCCCTACAAAGATTCCTAGGGTTTGCAAATTATTATAGACAATGTATTAGAAATTTTTCAATCATTGCCAAACCGTTGACATGAGGTTTAACATGGAAAGGGGCGGATCTAATCAACTGGTCCTCTGATGCGTTGCTTTTGAAACCATGAAAGAGAGTTTCAGTCGTGCCTCTGTACTCATCCAGCCAGATGTCACCAAGCAATTCATTGTTGAAGTGCATGCTTCAGAGGTTGGAGTGGGTGCAGTATTGTTGCAGGGGTCATCTTCTCTGACTAATTTGCAGCCATGTGCATTCTTTTCCAGAAAAATTTCCTCTTCGGAGAAAAATTATGACATTGGCAGTTGGGAACTGCTGGCTTCAAAATGGGCCTTCACGGAATGGTGGAATTTCTTAGAAGGGGCCCAACACTAGGTCATTGTACTTATGGATCACAAGAACCTAATGTACTTTGACACTGCTTAGTTATTTATCCCCAGACAAGCACGCTGGGCCTTGTTCTTCACCGGTTTAATTTTATTGTTATGTACCGGTATCATCCTGGGTCTAGTAATGTGAATGCAGATACCTTGTTACATAGTTTTGGGGAACCGTGAGTCTATTGATACTAAACCTGTTAACATTTTTCCTCCTGGTGCTTTCATTGCCGCCGTTAATCCTGATCTTGCTTCTAAAATTCAATGTTGTCAGAATTTAGCTCCAAGTAATCTTACTTTTGGGAAATTGTTTATGCCTCCAAATCTTCGTCTTAAAGTTTTGGAGGAGTCTTATTGCTCAGTACTTGCAGGTCATCCAGGACTAGACATCTGGTCTCCAGAGCTTATTGGTGGCCAACTTGGTCAGGAGATGTGGTTGCCTTTGTCTCGGCATGTGATTTTTGCACAAAGGCCAATATACCCAGGAGCCATCCTGCGTGTCTACTAAATTCCTTGCCCATTCCACAGAGACCCTGGACCCACATCTCTATGGACTTCCCCCCTCTCAGGGGAGGACTGTTATCTGGTAGTCATTGACAGATTCTCTAAGACGTGTCATCTAGTTCAGCTAAAGAAGCTTCTTGATGCTAAGAAACTTGCAATTTTTTTTATTGATGATATTCTCAAAGCCCATTGTCTCTAATAGGGGAGTACAGTTTGTCTCTAAATTCTGGAGAGAGTTTAGCAAAAGGTTGTGAATCAAACTGCCCTTCTCTTCAGCGTTCTTTCCTGCGACAAATGAAAAAACTGAATGGGACAACCAGGTTTTGGAGCAGTATTTGAGGTGGTTTGTTTCTGTCAAAATAAATCGAAAAATGTTTGTAACTAGCAGAGTTTGCTATCAACAACCACATCAGCTCCTCTAGGGGCTTCTCGCCTTTTTATTGCAATTATGGGTTTAAGCCACGTTTTTCTTCAGTGTCTGAGTTTAGTTCTGCGAGTCCTGCAGTGGATGGCATCATGAATAATCTGTGCACAGTTTGGGCCCAGGCTTGTGAGAGCCTGGAAAAAGCCCAAAGCATCCAGTTTGAACAAGCCAATAGGAAACCTTCCTTGGGTCCAAATTTTGTTCCAGCGGAACTTGTATGGCTTTCGACTAAGAATTTGCGCCTTAGGGTCCCGTCTGGTGAACTCGCTCCGAAAATTATTCGCCCATATAAGATCACCTCTATTATTAATCTGGTATCTTTTGCTCTTCAGTTGCCGTCCTCCTTCTTGATACATAGGGGGTCATTTATGGCCAGATATATGCAACTTTTGTGGCATATACACTGCGTGCAGAATTATTAGGCAAATGAGTATTTTGACCACATCATCCTCTTTATGCATGTTGTCTTACTCCAAGCTGTATAGGCTCGAAAGCCTACTACCAATTAAGCATATTAGGTGATGTGCATCTCTGTAATGAGAAGGGGTGTGGTCTAATGACATCAACACCCTATATTAGGTGTGCATAATTATTAGGCAACTTCCTTTCCTTTGGCAAAATGGGTCAAAAGAAGGACTTGACAGGCTCAGAAAAGTCAAAAATAGTGAGATATCTTGCAGAGGGATGCAGCACTCTTAAAATTGCAAAGCTTCTGAAGCGTGATCATCGAACAATCAAGCGTTTCATTCAAAATAGTCAACAGGGTCGCAAGAAGCGTGTGGAAAAACCAAGGCGCAAAATAACTGCCCATAAACTGAGAAAAGTCAAGCGTGCAGCTGCCAAGATGCCACTTTCCACCAGTTTGGCCATATTTCAGAGCTGCAACATCACTGGAGTGCCCAAAAGCACAAGGTGTGCAATACTCAGAGACATGGCCAAGGTAAGAAAGGCTGAAAGACCACCACTGAACAAGACACACAAGCTGAAACGTCAAGACTGGGCCAAGAAATATCTCAAGACTGATTTTTCTAAGGTTTTATGGACTGATGAAATGAGAGTGAGTCTTAATGGGCCAGATGGATGGGCCCGTGGCTGGATTGGTAAAGGGCAGAGAGCTCCAGTCCGACTCAGACGCCAGCAAGGTGGAGGTGGAGTACTGGTTTGGGCTGGTATCATCAAAGATGAGCTTGTGGGGCCTTTTCTGGTTGAGGATGGAGTCAAGCTCAACTCCCAGTCCTACTGCCAGTTTCTGGAAGACACCTTCTTCAAGCAGTGGTACAGGAAGAAGTCTGCATCCTTCAAGAAAAACATGATTTTCATGCAGGACAATGCTCCATCACACGCGTCCAAGTACTCCACAGCGTGGCTGGCAAGAAAGGGTATAAAAGAAGAAAATCGAATGACATGGCCTCCTTGTTCACCTGATCTGAACCCCATTGAGAACCTGTGGTCCATCATCAAATGTGAGATTTACAAGGAGGGAAAACAGTACACCTCTCTGAACAGTGTCTGGGAGGCTGTGGTTGCTGCTGCACGCAATGTTGATGGTGAACAGATCAAAACACTGACAGAATCCATGGATGGCAGGCTTTTGAGTGTCCTTGCAAAGAAAGGTGGCTATATTGGTCACTGATTTGTTTTTGTTTTGTTTTTGAATGTCAGAAATGTATATTTGTGAATGTTGAGATGTTATATTGGTTTCACTGGTAAAAATAAATAATTGAAATGGGTATATATTTGTTTTTTGTTAAGTTGCCTAATAATTATGCACAGTAATAGTCACCTGCACACACAGATATCCCCCTAAAATAGCTAAAACTAAAAACAAACTAAAAACTACTTCCAAAAATATTCAGCTTTGATATTAATGAGTTTTTTGGGTTCATTGAGAACATGGATGTTGTTCAATAATAAAATTAATCCTCAAAAATACAACTTGCCTAATAATTCTGCACTCCCTGTATCTGGTGCAGATTCTGTCACGCCATGGTGCGGCAAAATCTGCAACTTCTTCCCTGCTCTAGCTATCTAGGGCTTGTACTGTAAGTAGGTAGGGGAAGCGAGCTGGTTTCTAGCCTTAGGGATCATTCCTTGTCTGTCCCTACCTACAGTCGTAAGTAACACTGTACTAATCTGTTGATAGATGACCTTTAAAACTTTTCTCCAAAAGGAATTTACAGTATTGATCACCAAATATTCAGTTGATGCCCATGCTCGTGCTATCCACAAATAAATTCATAGACACGTTTGTATAGACGGAATGTAATCTGGTGGGAACATAATTTGCCTGATGTTATACCTTAACAGAGATTTCCACGAAGGATACCCATCAGTGCCAAGACTTCTGATTTCAGGTTGTTTTTTTTTTACTTTATATTGTCATGTTACTAATTTGTTGATTTCTGTATTTGCCAGATAATATCAGTTCTTAGTTAGCTGCTTTTTAATAAAACAAAGAAACAATGAAAGACTCTTTGGAAAAGAAGTATTTGGTGGCAAGACCAGTTTATTCAGAGGACTCCTTCACTGCTGATCATGAGTTAGTGGAAAGACATCACACCACCACATTGGATCTTCTAAAAAGGACCTGTAGGTAAGAAGTGGATTTTATAAGAGCATCCTTTATTGAAATCAGTTTTTGACAAAATGCGTATGCTATAGCCAAGTCTTTGTCAACGTTTTCAAGCCAAGTACTCCATAGTGGCAAGAAGTAACAAGCATCTGTACTTCCAAGGAAGCAATCAGTTTTTAATGTTATTAAAAGGTCTACTCTCACACTGCCATCAGAGGCTCTGTTTGAAGACTCTGTTGGAAGTTACTTCATATGGGATGGGAAGTATAGTGAAGCATCCCATCTAAATGACAGGCACCATGTTGGACACCTGATGGACCTCATTAAAGATTAATGAGGTCTGTCATGTGATTTTGGTGTCTGTTGTGTGATAGATCCAGCTACTGCATCATGGTTTCTGTTAAGAAGAGATGAACAAAAAGCAGCTTACAGTACATACGGTGCCGTGCAAAGTTTCTGCCATATCCTCCACACATTTATATAGGACATGCCCCCAACTGACATTTGAATCACAAATATGGCACATGACACGTCTTAGCAGGCTAGTAAATTTATACAGACCATACACCAGACTTTCTAAATGAAAATATAGACCCGAGGCCTGACAGATCCTTTATACAGACCTCATCCCAGTCCTATATACAGACCCCAGACCAGACTATTCTGTTTACAGAACCCAGATTAGAGTAGACACAAGATCAGAACCCTTAAAAATTACAGACCCAAGCTCTCATAAAAATGTGTCAGCCAGATACCCCCTTATAACAAAACCAGACCAGACCAGACCGCCTCTTGTTTTCCTGGATAGATGTGCATAGAAAGAGGGGATTATGATCATGTAACAGACATGTATGTCTATGTCTTGTGGCTGCATACATGTATTTGTCATGTATTCTCCCATTAAATGGGAGTCCTGAAACTGTAACTAAGACATTAATGGTGTATACGGTATGTTCAATATGCCATAAATACAATATTTTAGTTGGTAATACCCCTTTAAATTTTATTTTCAACCCTTGACATTGGTTCAGTCTGACAATGTGGCCCCCAACCAGAAAAGGTTGTGCACCCCTGATTTAGAGCAATATTTCTGCATGTATCTGACTCTGCACCTTGTAGCTGGATATTTTCCATTAGAACAATCATTGAAGTGGTATGTGGTATTGTACATTTAGCATGTGCTACTGCAATCTGCCTGTCTCCATTATATGTGATTGTATTGGTAGTTTGTTGCAAACGTAGCTTCATGAAATACAACAATAGTGTTGTTTCCAGTAAAAAGAAAGGCTAATGTAAAATACAGATGTATTAACAGAGACTAGTAAAAATGAACCTCAGATGTTAAGAGTTGCTATGAGTAAAAGCCTACTAAGACTCCTGTAAAATTAATAATAAATGTTCAAGCAGCAAGTAATTGCTAGATAACGGTATAGAGCTACCCAATCTTTACCGTTTATGGGTGTAGTTCACTTTAAGAATTAACACATTAACCTTTGGAATTATTGACTTGGCAAATATGTGGAGACCAACCTGGTAGTTACCGGTGATAAATAATGTGACCTTCTACCTCCTCTTTGTAAACCGTTATGTAGTGTTCCTTTCATAGGGAGGGACAATGACAACTATATAGAACAACTTGTCACCTTGGTATGTGCGTGATAAAAAACACTCCCATATTTTCTTTACTTTTCCATACAGATGACAATTTTAAGGGACAAACATGTCTGTCATATGTCACCTAAAGGTAAATACATATGGCCACAAATTATGAGTTTTCTGTTTTCCAGGAGCAGTATCTTAAAACTCACTTTTGTAGAAAGACAGAAATTACACTCTGCAGTTAGAGATGAGAAAATCAGTTCTAAACAAATCAAATTCATAGTGAATTTCCCAAAAGCTTTGGTTTTCAGCAAAATCAAAACTTATGAAACTTATGGGATACGTCCCACGCAAATTGCTCAAAATAGCATGCGCCATTTGACAGATCAGAAGAACGAGAAGATGAGGATGGAAGATAACATGACCTTGGGAGGTGTTCTGGATTAGTGGACATTTCCATAATACCTAGCAGGCAACCTAAGCCAATCATGAGGTGTGATGCAGTAAATGGGTGTGTCATAGGCATTATATAACATCCCAGCCAGGAAATGCAAGTGTTTTCTGGGCTTATACATAAGAGGGATATGACATCTGGCAGACAGAGATCTTAAAAGGGTTGTCCGGGCTTTTATTATTGATGACCTATTCTCAGTTAAGGTCATCAATATCAGATCGCAGGGGTCTGACACCCGGCATCCCTGCTGATCAGCTGTATGAGGAGACGGTGTGCGCAGTGTGCACGTGCCATCTCCCGTCTCTGTTCCTGTTGACCACTGCTGTCTTTGGCAAAGGCCATAGACAGCAGCAGTGGACAGGAAGAGAGAAGGGAGACGGCACGTGCACACTGCTTGCACCGTATCCTCATACAGCTGATCGGCGGGATTGCTGGGTGTTGGACTCATATTGATGACCTATCCTGAGGATAGGTCTTCAATAGTTAAAGCCCAGACAACGCCTTTAAATCACAGAAAACAGTTAGGTAATGTCAGTGAGTGTGTTTCACAATGAGGAAAAGACAATAGATAGATTTACAAATATTTGGACATCCTTATACAGAATCATGATTTCTGAGCAGTGGATCGCTGTTTAGACCACACGATCTGCTGCCCAGAAACTATGATCAGTGGTGCCTGCATGAATGACGGGATCACCCGATAAACGAGCGTTCACATTTACAGGGGCAGATTGTCTGAAACAACCGTTCGCATAAACAGTGGTTCCCGATAATCTGGACGATTTATAAGTCCCCTAATCAGACCTCAGATCCGACCCCCAATATGAAAAAGACCTAAGATCAGATCCCCTATATGAAAAAGACCCCTATTCAGACCCCTAGTGAATATGATCCCCAATCAGACCCCCAGTATTTCTAAGACCCCCATTCAGACTTAAGATCAGACCCCTATGTTAATCAGACCTTAGAGCAGACAAGAAAATATAAATCATTTTACCTCTCCTGCTCTCTTCATGATCTTTCTGCTGCATTGTGCTGTGACCTGATGTGGCACAGCGTGAGGTCACAGGTTTTATTGAGATACTTGGAGTCACTATAAAAACCCGTTATAAGGTGCAGGGGTCCCTTTATCAGGCTATCAAGACAGAAGATAAAATACTTGACAGAAACTGACAGTTCACTAAGAAGAAAGCAGTGGCAAAACTGCACTAGAGTCACTCCGGTGGATAAGGACTTTGTTAATGATTAACACTTTAAAACTGCTGGAATAAAAAAAACACCTAAAGGAACAAATAAAGTATTCTAATATCCTAATGAGTGACAAATGATGTGAAGTAAATACAAAGATGTGCATGTGGGAAAAACTCTTCTGAATGAAAGGAGGAAAGAAGAGAGTTATCGAACAGCTCAGTCAGGAGTAGAGGTAAAAGTGGATATATGGAATGTAGAAAGCACAGATACTTGAGTATCAGTATTTCTGTGAGTAGAGCAATGGGAAAAATTTAATTGTATGCAATGTAATAGGAGCCACCGGATTGGAGGCAAGCATTGTAGATTGCTGGGCAATAGGGGTCTGATATAGTAAGACTGTACTCCTGCTCATCTGCACTAGAGGCTTTCCATGGCTAGTATCTGCCAGAGCAATGAAGTGAGTCTACTAGATGGATTAACCCAACAGAAGGGAAACAGAGATAATATATTATTTGGCGAGAGGATGAAACAAATACTATGGATAATTAAAACTGGAGTTATTGTGTGGGAATGAATGGACTAAGGCCTTATTCGCACAGTCAGTGTTTGGTCAGTGATTTCCATCAGTGATTTTGAGCCAAAACCAAGTGAGGGGTCCAAAACACAGAACAGGTGCAGATCTTTCCCTTCTAACTTATGTCTGTGTAGTATCCACTCCTGGTTTTGGCTCACAATCACTGATGGAAATCACTGACAAAACACTGACTGTGTGAATGAAGCCTAAGATAGCAACAAATAATTTGCATTAAGATTGGTGTGGTCCAATGCGTACAGGGGAAAAATCGAAGGTATTCAAATCTAGATTTAGAGGGAAACACTATCTGATGAAAGAATTAATAGAAGCTGCTTGACTAAAAGCAAAGAATATTATTCAAAGCTGATGACTGATGCAGGTAAAATCAGGAATATCTACCATATGCTACTTTCTGTTTTACCATTATGCCAATTGAAAAAAAACTCTTTACCAGAAAAATGTATTTTTTTTATCAGTTACAATGCTTCCAGCCATATGAGTAAGATGAAAGCCTTGACAGTAATTTCTAGATCCATTAGCTACCTGTATTGTGTAAGTTTCATATTACCATTTTGCACAATATTAATCATTATTTAATTATTTTTAATTTTGTATACAGTATTTATATCAGTAGTAATACATCAAAGCAATGGGACTTTTTACCTTCAAGACATTTCGCTAGTCATCCAGAGTATATGTATATATATCTCATATTTTTTTTTATAGATGTTGTGCATACAATGATTATTATGTTATCATGTCTTTATATTTATCTTTTCACTATATTTTTTATAGTATTCTTTTCAGCTGCAGTCATCCAATATACCTCTTCTTATCCACTGATTAAGTAATCTCAGTTTATTCTGACCACTGCCTCCTTTTTTCCCATCTGCATCGGATCAGTTAATCCCACCACACCAATCTTATTGCCAATTATTCATTGCTATCTCTCATTCATTCGCACACAACTCCTCATTCACTATTCGGTTTTAATTATCCATAGTATTTATCCCATCATTTCTGTGCTTCATCATATCTGTTTTTCTTTCCATTATATTAATCCATCTCCTACATGCACATGCATGAGACTTACGCTCTGGCAGATACCTGCTGTTAGTAGCCTTCTGTGTGCATGTGCCATGCGGTCATCCACATCAGACCCCTATTGCCTGCC
This sequence comes from Bufo bufo, assembly GCF_905171765.1. Taxonomy (NCBI): domain Eukaryota; kingdom Metazoa; phylum Chordata; class Amphibia; order Anura; family Bufonidae; genus Bufo; species Bufo bufo. Next base: position 555,484,819 of record NC_053389.1, on the reverse strand, counting down.
AACCTACAATACTTACCACCTCTCCAGCAGCTTTTGCTACATTGTTTCTTCACATTGCTATACTCAAAGCAACGCTGATAGTCATGTATCATTCCTCACTACATCCCACATATCCTCATTTATCTCCATTCTTCAGTGAACAGTTCTCTACCTCTCTGCCTTCCTCAACCACTGAATGAGCTGACTTTTTCCCACATTCGCATCTATGTATTTTATTTACTCATTTGGGTGTTTTTTTTATTTTTTATTCTAGCTGTGTTTTAGCCCAAAAGCCAATCAATTCCCTGCACGAAGGGCTGGCTCTAGTGCGGCTTTGGTGTAATGTTGTTATACTGTAGTTAGCTTGCCTGTTTGTGTCAAGAGTTTTATCTTCTGTGATTATAACATGAATAAGGGGCCCCTGTGCCCTCACAATACAAACCGTTGGATCTACTCGGGTCTTTAGGCAGTTTTGTCTCCAGGTGATGCCATTCTTGCAGCAACCGGAAAGACTTGCACAGCAAATATTACTGGGTTTAACTCTGACTGGACAAATAGCATTCTCTGAGTAATTCCATGTGCAATAAGTTACCTCTGCACAGATAAATGATAACTTCTTGCTTGATTACATTTGCTAAAAAAAAAAAAAAAAAATTTAATTGCAGGCAGGCTAATTGGTTTCAGAAATTGTTGTGGTAAACTACATATGACCCAAGAACTGGTTTCAGCAAGCTACTTCATAAGAAATTGAGGGCCCATTTATATGTGCCAATTCACAAAGTGTCCTCAATCATTGCCCTCACGAGTTGCATTTACATAAAGCAATCACCTCCTTAGTATGGGATGAACAATCGTTACTGTGATCATTCATCCCATGCAGTTTCATTGTTGGCAGCAAATCCTTGTATACGCAGGACAACATGATGCCAACAAATGATGATTTTATGTGCCAAATAAATTATTTCATCACCACACTGCTCATTTGTCGGGTGATCAGCAGCAGATATACATGGGCCAATTATCAGGAAAAAGCGTTGACACAAACATTTGATCCAAATAATTTAAATAGACTTTTAGGCCTCACTGTCTTCACCATGCCCTACCCCTTACACGTTTCATAGTTAAATATAGTGGATTTTACCCATTTTATTGAAAAGGTGAAATCCATATCAAAATCCACATATAAGTACCTGCATTAAAGGGGTTATCCTACAGTCAGAAAGACCTCCCAGAACGGCCAACCCGCAGTGGAGATCATTCTTAACTGGTCCCCAATACTGGGTTCAGTGTCTAACACTCCTGGGCCGGCTTCCTCTCCCTGCTGAACTGAGATCATAATCTGTCAATGGGAGGGCATGTGACTGCTACAGCTAATCACCTGCTCCCCTTGCGTCACATGACCAGTTCTCACAATAAAAGGGAAGATGGTTACCTCTGCTGCCTGGCATCTCAGGGAGCTATATAGACCGAACCCAGTGGTGAGGACCAGGCAAGTATGATCTTTACAGTGGGTCGGCCACTTTAGAAGGTCTGTCTGATTCTTGGATAATCTCTTTAATGTTTTGTTCAAGTCCAGCACAGAATTGTAAACTAATGTAACATGAGTGTTTTTGAATGAAGTTAGATGGTGAGGTAGGAGTTCAGGTACCAGTGTTTTCAACATCTGAGACCATCTTTTTCTCACTTCATTTTGTATTTGTTTGCATGACCCACATAGAGGCAGATTTCGCCATTTATTAAACAGTAGTTTCCTGAATATTATCCTATCAGAACACCACTTGTTAGAGAGGACCTACCACCTCTCCAGACATGTCTGTAGTAGTTAATGTCACGAACCAGCGGGTATGAACCCACTGTGCCATGTGTCCTACCTCCTCTAAGGGCGTTGTCTAAGTGAACCCCTGGATCTTCCCAGTGCTAGTGGTGGTAGACTTTTCTGAGGGGAACACCAGGTCGCTACCTCTTGAGGAGGATAGGCACACGAGGCAGCTGGTCCAGGCAGACCAGGAGGTACCTGAGAAAGGTACCAGACATGCAGGACCGAAGGATGAGGCAGAGGCGTAGTCAGACAGTCAAAAGGTCAGGGCAGGCGGCACAGGTCAGGCAATCCGGGTCGGCAACAGGAGAGTCAAGGCAAGCAGATAGGAATCTAACAGATAGCAGAGTCCAGGAATACAGATACGAGTCAGGAACACAAGAACACTAGCGGAAAACAGGAACCTTAGCAGACACAAGGACCTTGACACTGAGGCATCTGGGAAGGGGGCTAAGCCACTTATATATGCGCAGGAGGGCCTAACCTATAGAGCCCAGGAAGTGACGCGCGCCGGCCCTTAAGGAAGTGCTGCAGGAAACAAGCAGAAAGCTTGCTGTGGCCAGGGCTGAGAGCAAACTGTGGAGCGGATCCCAGAACAGCACCCACACAGACAGAGACCAGGACTTCAGCGGTGAATAGGAAGCACCGGCCGCAGATCACCGCTAAAAATGGCGCCCGGGACCACGGCGGTAAGCAGGGCAACAGCCGCTGTTACAGTAAATACTTGCATTCCCCATACAATACCAATTCTAGAGCATCTATTCTTAAACTGTATATTGTGCCATTCCTTTATTGTTCCTTCTAGAAGTTGAATGAATTGCCAGCAGTCTGCAATAAAGGTCCATCTGGGTGTTGCCAGTTGCAGATGGATTGCTAATCAGTCTATGATTGTAAAGTTCTGCAGAATATGTTGCTGCTGTATAGCTAAAGATTATTATAGTATAGTTATTATAGATAGAGGCAGACTGTGCAGGGTCCCATCTCAAATTAGTAACACTCATCTGGTCCTTCATTGCAAACTGTTAGCAAGTCATTTAACTTATCAGGAATAGGAAAGGAATGTCACATCATACTGTCATAAGAATACAGGGGGAATTTATCATAAGAGGAATATTGGAAGTCAGTTTTGCTTGAGTCTGCATTCGCGTACTTTATGCAACATTTATGAAATGACTCGGTGTTTGATAAATTTGTCTTGTCCCTAAACCTAACACTTTTGTCTAGAAAAGCTACTCCACTTTCCTACTCTCTTACTAGAGTGAAATTGTGACTTTTTCTGAGATTTTTTTAAAAAAGTCTCATTAATAGATCTGGAGGGAAACTCATTAACATACCTAACAACGGCCACTTTTCCAACCATATTCCAAAACTGGAGTGAGTGGTGTAAAAATGCAAAAAGTTGTAAAAAAATTTCACAAGTGAGTGCAAAAAGTCAAAGAAACCCTATTTTTTGAAGCCAGAATTCTGGAGTGAAGGCATGGCAAATAAGGGCCACAGGCTCCAGAATTACTGAATTCCAGAATGGAAGTCGTAGTTACTAAAACACACATGTATGGGTGTGAGAGGTCCTTTTATACAGGCCAACGATCGCAAACATTTATTTGACCAATCAGTGGCCCATCTAAACATCCCACTGATCAGCTGACATGGTAATTTGCCAGGTGATCAGGGCTTTCATGCTTTAAAATGCTGACTGGACAGTAGCACATCTCCTCATGTACACAAGGAATGTGTTCCCAGCATAATATAAAGTATATGGGGGAAGATTGATCATGGTAACGATCATCTGTCCCTCATGCAGTTTCCATTGGCCTTTGGAAAAGCACTTTAAAACAAGCCTCGGAATGTGAGTACCAAAGGTGAACCAGAGAGGAATGGAAAGTGGTTACCTGTCTAATCAATGTCAGTGTTTGTAAAGATCAAAATTTAGCAATACACAAATCATGCATGTTGTCAACATTTTATTAAAAGTATAAAGAATGTTCTCGCAGAACTTATTCTTCCATTGACGTAAAGCCTGTGAGCAGGATACATTACCTAGGCACTGATGCTGGTCAGATTAATTTCTTTGTGGCTTACTCAGGTTCCATGGAGGCATTTAATAGAACATTGCTTCATTGTAAGTCATGATGACAACAGATACATTTTTCTTAAAGGGCTTATCACATCCTTACAGAAGTAATGAAGAACTGGCCTTATACCTTTGCAGCCGCATAATTGCAGACTTCTTTTTCTTCTAGTCTCCCTCATTTGGCCACTATTGGTGCCTTTAGTTTTAGGACCTGATAGCAGTAAGAAATTGTAAGAAGGGCAGTTCCCAGCTCTTAGTGTGCATAGCTGAGGAGATGTTCCATTGACACTGAGAACTGGGGACCTCACATCTGACAATTCACTCATATTGGGAACTAAAACTAATGGCACCGATAGCAACTGAACGGAAGAGGATAGAAGAAAAGGCAATAATGCGGCTGTAAATGTATACAGAAAGTTGCACTTCTGTGAGGATACTTAGGACTCAACTGTATTTATAGAGCTTCTCCATGCCATTGCATCAATTAAATGAATTCACTTGCTACACAGTTATCAAATGTATAACCTATTTTAGATGGCACCGGAGACTTATTCACATTGAGTTGATTAAAGTGTGCTGAAAACATAATTTTAGAATTTACATGTCCATCACAGATCTTATGTAGGATAATTTTAACATTTCAAACTTTTTTCTGTTTGTCTAGATGATATTTAGATCTTCATTACATTCCGTGCGAACATAACAGGTCTGTGTTTTATTGCAGTTGTTCCTCAAAGAAAGCAAAAGAAATTGCGCTATCTTTTATCCCTATTGTTTCATGGCTTCCTAACTACCAATTTAAGGAATGGATTCTCAGTGATATAATTTCTGGAGTTACTACAGGGCTTGTTGCTGTGCTGCAAGGTCAGTTCACAAGTGTAACAAGAAATATCCCACAAAAATGTCTTTACAAAGATATGCCTAGAAATAATTCTCATCACGTGTGTGGTAGTGAACAGAGTATCATAATCATTCGTTGTTGCCAATTTAGTTCCCAAATTTTTTCCTGATTAGACTGAATATATGGATCTGTATATGTATAACACTTTAGGACAGAATTGGGGTTTGGTTTTTGTGCAAGTTTTTCAATTTCAGCTCATCACCAAGCCTTTTCTCAAGCGGCTCCTGTGTTTAGCTGAAATGTTGCAATTGGTAGAAATATGGATTCATCAAGGAGATGCTGCTTCCATCTCCTTCCTGATGTTTGAATTTTAGAATTTTTAAAATTGGGTCTTGCTATTACCAAGGTGCTACTGCACTCCTTTTTATAGTTTCTACATATGTGTTAGATTAAGAAGAAACAATCCTTTCAACCACTTCTACAATTATGCGCAGGGTGACCTTTCAATATATATATGGATGAGATACAAGTACAGGAAGCAGGTATATAAAGTATAGTATAGTCCGAGCACTCACATACGGGTATATGGAACCCGTATTTAATAAACATCAGAATGCAATACAATAAAAACTAAAAATAAAACTAAAACCCCGGATAATGGAACTCCAGTTGGGGATGTACTCTATATAAAGTGCTTCTGCTTGGGAACGTATTTCCTAAGAGAATAAACGTCCTGGGAACGATTAATAAAGTTAATACAACTTCAAATGGGCTGATGCATATGAAACACCATGAATGTGCACAGATAGATACTGAAGAAACCTGCCAGTCAAAGGGATTCACAGCAATAGTTAAATTCAAACAAAGTTCAGTAAATGTGGTGCGGTACTGATAACCCACACGCCGAGGCATCCCACAGCTGTGCGAGACCAACACCACTTGTTACCTGTCCCGAGTCAATAAATAGATTCTAGGAAGTATTTGGGCCTAGCAATTAGCGTAACCCAGAAAAGAAAGTAAAATCGTATGAGAATCATATAAGACATGTAAACCTATGAACAAACAGGACGAGCTCAAGAGGAAATGGAGATGGTATCTTGGTCTCCTGTTGAATCGTCCCCGTGTCATCATAGGTGACTTGTTGTGCTCCTGGTAATAGTTGTGTACTACAGGGGGGGTGTATTGGGGATCCCTGTGTTCCCATTCCTGTGAATCCTGTTTGTTCCTCAAATTGTATGTGTGTCTCGTTGGGGAAGGTGAATTTCGCATTCTCCTGGGAGAACGTTGTGTCCTGTAGGGGGTAATTTTACATGGGCCAAGAACCTGGACAGTTATTGAGGACAAATGTTCATACAAATACTCATTCCCAATAACTGTCTTGTCTAAAGGTGCTGCTGATCACCTGATGAACAAGTAAAACATTTGTTCATCGAGTGATCGCATCTTTTATGTGCCACCTAAAATCATTGCTTGTGGGCAGCAACATCGTCCTGTGTAAACCAGGATCTACTACTGCACAGAAACAATGAATCTGCATAGGATGAACAATCAGAGCAGCAAGTGTTCATCCTCAAACAAATGGGATGATTGCTGCAGATAAATGCAGCAATGGCAATAATCGGGAACAAATAGTTAATTTCTGATCATCGCCTGTGCATCGGCCAATGTAAAGGAACCCTATTGAAAATGTTTTCTTTTTATTTGAAGTGCTTTATTTACTTTTATGCTTTGTGCAATGAGAAAATGTTTTGCTTGAAAAATTATTGTATATTTCAGGTCTGGCTTATGCTCTCCTTGCCAATGTGTCTCCTGGCTATGGGTTATATACTTCCTTCTTCCCAGTTGTGGTCTATTTTTTCTTAGGGACTTCCAAACATATTTCAGCTGGTAAGTTGTAGATTTGAAGTAACTTTAATAAAACATTCTAGAGGCTTATGAATTGTTAGAATAATTTTTTCTTTAAATATACTAATATCATTTGTAGGTCCTTTCCCTGTTGTAAGCCTAATGGTGGGCTCAGTGGTAGCTAATCTTGTTCCTGATACTGCAAGTAGTGGAAATTCTACTGTTACTAATTCTACTAATGAAGATTTGATAAATGATCAACGTATAATTGTGGCAGCATCCCTGACTTTTTTAGTTGGAATTATTCAGGTTTGTTTGACTCATATAAATTCTTTTAGAAAGTTATTTTATACATGTGTTTATCCATGCGCAAAGCATTGTGGCACCATGAAGATGCCCCTATGCACATGGATATATATAAATCATCCAGTAACTGTGTCAGATACGTAAGGAAATTTTAAAAATCAGATTAATTTGCAAAATGTAATGTAACAACTGGGATATTTGTATTTAGGCTACTTTCACACTAGCGTTCGGAGCGGGTACGTCTGATGTTTCATCAGACGGATCCGCTCCTATAATGCAGACGTTTGCATCCGTTCAGAACGGATCCGTCTGCATTATAACTTAGAAAAATTTCTAAGTGTGAAAGTAGCCTGAGCGGATCCATTCAGACTTTACATTGAAAGTCAATGGGGGACGGATCTGCTTGAAGATTGAGCCATATAGTGTCATCTTCAAGCGGATCCGTCCCCATTGACTTCCATTATAAGTCTGGACGGATCCGCTTGCCTCCGCACGGCCAGGCGGACACGCGAACGCTGCAAGCAGCGTTCAGGTGTCCGCTCACTGAGCGGAGGCTGAACGCTGGCAGGCGGATGCATTCTCAGTGGATCCGCCTCCACTCAGAATGCATTGGGGCCGGACGGCTGCGTTCAGGGCCGCTCGTGAGCCCCTTCAAACGGAGCTCACGAGCGGACACCTGAACGCAGGTGTGAAAGTAGCCTTATCGAAGTCAATTGAAATGCTATTAACATTTTTTTTCTTTTCTAGTTGGCTTTGGGACTTCTTCGAGTTGGATTTATTGTTATCTATTTATCAGAGCCCTTGATAAATGGCTTCACAACTGCTGCTGCAATTGAAGTTGTTATATCACAACTGAAATACATTTTTGGTCTTAAAGTCAGTTCCTATAGTGGGCCACTTGCAAATTTTTATGTAAGTTGCTTATGTAGTGCTCTTCTATTATCAGTTTGTTTGTAAGGAACAGGGAAAACTCATTTTTAAGGATTAATCCCATCTATTTATGGTGATCATCTGTGGTGATCATTTGATTTCTGATGTGTTCAGTTTTGCGGTCTGTAAAATGTAGATCTGCAAAAAACGGATGCTGGCTGTGTGCATTTCATATTTTGAGAAACGTAACAGATGGCCCCTAATAAAACAGTCCTATCCTTGTCCATAATGTGGACAATAATAGGGCATGTTCTATTCTTTTGCGGAATGTCCATACAGACACGTAATGCAGACGGCCCCATTGAAGTGAATGGTTCCGCATATGTGCCACAAAAAAAACAGAACGGACGCGGAAAAAAAATATATTTGTGTGCATATGCCCTAAATCTGGTATTGTATGCCTATTGGAATGAATGGGAAACCAAGTAATATATGGTCATGCTGAGTGGGTTCCACTCTTTGCAGTGTAGTAATGAGTTACAAGGTATATCCTAATGGGAAAAACTCTTTAAGTAATGCACCTTCTTCACTCACAGCTACATAGTAAAATAGCACATTCATGACAGTTAACACTAGGATGTCTACTATTTTTCTATAAAAGCAGGTTGACAATTTAACTTGTACTGAGCTATAATATTACATATATGGTGCTTTGCTGTATCTTCTTAGAACTCTGATTTCATATGGCGGAATCAGATGCCATATTACAGAGCATTCTATATAGGGGCAATTATTCACTGTAATATAGTGCAATACAGGGTCACCATACAGAGTACTCTGAGTACCTAGAAAGAAGCCACTGGGACAGTTGTGCCATATACATAAGACCTTACATGATTCTTCATACTTCATGTGGTGTAATTTAATAGAGTTATCAGGGCTACAGATATTGACCTAACCTTAGGATATCAGTATCAGATCGGTAGGGTTCCAACACCTGGCACAACCATGATCAACTGTTTTGGGCAGCCGTAGTGCCAGTTACTATACAATGTGCAGAGCTGGAAGCAGATGGCTCCGTACACTGGGGACTGGCCTGCCCTCGTACTGCAGCTCAGCTCCCATTCAAGTGAATCCTCATAATTCTGATATTGATGATGACCTACCCTGAGGATAGGTCATCAACATCTGTAGCCCAGACAACCTCTTTAACTATTGGATTACAATTTACTATTGCACATTTGCTGTACTTGTTCTCATAGTTTAAAGCAGGCATGCTCATCCTGAGGCCCTCCAGCTGTTGTAAAACTACAACTCCCACAATGCCCTGCTGTAGGCTGATAGCTGTAGGTTGTTCGGGCATGCTGGGAGTTGTAGTTTTGCAACAGATGGAGGGCCGCAGGTTGAGCATGCCTGGTTTAAAGCAAACCTAAAAAAAAAATATATAAACATTTTACTGTGTTTTACTTTCAGGTTCTTTCCCTCTAGCAGTTATTAAATGGTTTCATATTTATTTAGGTACTGGAGAGTATATTTACTCAGATAACGAAAACCATTGTTGCTGATCTTATTATAGCAATTATTGTAATGATCTGTGTGTATATTGTGAAAGAACTTAACAACCGCTATAAGTCAAAGCTGCCAGTGCCGATTCCTATAGAAATCATAATGGTGAGTAGTGTAACCATATAAAATGATTGACATAAAACACAGGAATATGCCTAACATCTCAAATGCAGTTTCAGTTTAAGTATGGCTTTGAGGCTTCCTTTGCCTTTACCATCGTTTTTGGTGGCTTTTTAAATTGTAAAATGACCATAAATTCCATGTGTTTTAATACAAGTGTATTTGAAAACTCCTGAAAATGTTTAACTTGGAAAAAAAAACATCACTGACACATAAAAATATCAGAAATGAAAAAAGAAACTGCAAAAATGCATTGTTAGTATTGTGTTATATATTTCAGCTAACATCTGGCTGAAGAAAAAATGCTGGGGCAAAAGCCGGGAAAAAAGCTACATAAAACACTGCATTTTTCCTAAAACATTATATATGAATCCACCTTTACTGAATGGCTGGTAAACCCAGCCCTGCAGCTTTAATTACTTGTCAGTACAGAAATGTGTTGGTTTATGCACTGTAGTCTGGCTGTGTAGTCTGGACCGCCCCTTCACAGTCGTTAGAAGACAGAGAAAGGCTCAGACTAGGCAGCCAGACTATCATGCAACAACAAACTTTGACTACTGCTAAACAAAGCAAGCTCAAAAGTTAATAAAGTTATGTAAAAAAGCTATACAATAGGTAAATTAAATTTTTTGTTTAATCTAAATACATTATAAAGTGGGGTCACTCTTTAGACGACAAAATATTTGACTGCATAAAATAAGAATGTTTGTAATTTCATCATGCATTATATTGAGTGCTTACGGCAGTAGGTCTCATAGAAAAGCTCCTTTTCCTTTTTACTTACAGACAATAATTGCTGCAGGAGTGTCCTACGCATTTAATTTCAAAGACAAATATAACGTAAATATTGTAGGAACTATACAAAGAGGGTAAGTATTTCATGTATTAAAGAGGTTTTCCACCTATTTTCAGGATAGGGGATTAGTATCTGATCAGGGGATCATGTTTATACTGTCTGGCCCTCTCAATCAAAGTACAGAGTGCGCAGCAGTTGCAGAGAGAGTTGAGAGTCTAGGAGTAACGGCATCATCGTTCATTTAATTTTTCTCAGCAATGCAGGCACATATGAACATGAGACCAAAACAGATGTCTTCAGCTGCCAAGTGCAGATGAAACAGGTCAGACAGTTTCATAGCTACAAATCTGCTGACAGATGCCCTTTAAGTATGTCCTCAAAAAGTACCTTCAGTACAGAAGTTTCTGAGAGTTCCCAAGGACATTTCGGCCTATAAAATCCCTACTCTTTGGCATATGTAAACCTCTATAGCTACATGAAACCACAAATTCCATGGATTACAGCAGATTTCACCCTATTAATTTCAAAGCATGTGGGTGAGATTTATTATAATGTTTTCCACATTGCTGCTACTATAATACACTGTGGATTCTCTGGCGGCAAATCTGGATGGAAAAACTGCAACAATTCCAATGCGTGTAGACATAGAATTCTTAAGTGTTTTAAAGTTAAAGGGGTTGTTAGGTTGGAAGCCTGTTAATAATAAGTTTAAAAAAACTTACATTACTTTTCTGCATCCAGTGCCACTGCTTTGTTCTCTTCCCCAGACTGCAGCCAGTGATGTATTGTCCTGTATACCACGGCAGCCAATCACTGGCCTCAACAATTGTGCACCCTACATCATTAAGGCCAGAGATTGGCTGCAGTGATACATGAAACATCACCAGCTGTAGCCCACGGAATAGGACAGTAGTGGTGCTGGATCGGAGCGGGCACAGGAAGGTAAAGTAAATTTTTAAAATTATTTTACCAGGCTCCCTGCACTATGAACTATTATACAAATTATGTAATGTTATAAAGGTGCATTTTTTCATGTGTTTCCAATAATCCTAGTTTCATTTTTTTTAAACTAAATGTTCCATTTCCAATACGCATTCATATGTTTTTTACATAGATACCAGGCTCCTGTTGCACCAAGCATATCTGTTTTTCAAGCTTGCATTGCTAATTCTTTCTCCATTGCAATTGTTGGATTTGCTGTTGCCTTTTCGGTTGCTAAGGTCTATGCCATCAAGCATAATTACACTATCAACGGGAACCAGGTAACAAGAGTTTGCCTTGTACAAAATCAACTCTGTTTCGGTTTATAAGTGAATATGAGCAGCTAATTATTTGTAAATGCTGGAGTACAGACGCTGGTAATGAGCATGTAATGGAAATTGTAATTACACATTAGTGGGGTCATTTATCAAACTGATGTAAAGTAGAACTGGCTTAGTTGCCCATAGAAACCAATCAGATTCTACCTTTCATTTTTTGACAGCTCCTTTGGAAAATTAAAGGTGGAATCTGATTGGTTGCTATGGGCAACTAAGCCAGTTCTACTTTACACCAGTTTGATAAATTAAATTATTTCCCCTGCATTGCCAGAGGATGCGCTTAATTTATGAGGAGCTGCACACATCGTCATAAATTAAGTGCAATCCTCCAGCAGTCCATGTAGCTAGTATAGATTTCAGTCATCATTTATGCTAGAAAACTGGAGTACCGTAAATGATGATAAAAGTGCCAGGACCAATGGCCCATGCTCTGCCCGCTTTTCATAAAGTGGTGAGGGAACCATAAAAACCCTCCTTTAAATGACGTTTAAAGAATTGTAAACCTGCGGTTTGAGGCTTTTTTACACCAGTTTCTGTTGACAGAGGCATAATAAATGATTCCTTTATTCTTCGCTAGAACCATTGCAGAAGATGCCTCTATAGTACATGATGCAATCATACATGCCACAATTTTTGGGGGGAATCCCTGAGTAAAATGTATGCCCTGCATATAATTGGGAATGCAGTATCTACCCTTACTGAGTTCCTCACCATACTATAAATCTGATATGGTACAGTAGCTGTTCTGTGAGAAGAACCATAAAATGGCCATGTCACTGTGCATGAGTTATTTTTGCCACTTTGCCATAAAATTACATAGGCAACTAATCTAACATTTGTTTTCTGTGCTTGTATTAGATCCCTACAAGAATATATTTTCTGAAAGGAGACACCTGGTATATTGTAAAACTGTTACCCATCACTTTACAGTCATGGGCACCTTCATGCAGTCTTACATTAAGACATAAAGTTTTATTAAAATAAAACACACAGAAATTTATATTGGTGGCTTAAAATCTGACACAAATGAATCTTTAAATGCACAAAGCTTACCAAAAATAAAAACTCAAACTCGCAGAGCTTATCCATGCCATTAAGATTGCATGCACATATCTTCACACATTGGGGGGAATGTATCTGTCTTAATAAGCAACCTTACTGGCATATGATGCACCAGAATTTTCAAGACGTAAGCCTTTTAATAATCTTAGGAAGGTGCATGCACCACAAAATGAAATGTACAACAGCAATTGAGTTGGTTTATGTTTCTGGTGTAATGTGTCAGGCCAAGAAGGACATTCCTGCAGCCCAACCCACCCACATTTTGTAAAAGTGGTTAGAGTAGCAGAAATTGTGAAAGTCACAATTTAAGACAAAATCTACGCCTTTCGTACCTACAAACTTGATACATTCCCTCTATCGTCATAGCCAGATTGTCTTCTTCTTACAGTCAATCCAAGTGCATTTTCTTCTCTATGTAAGCGATGTAGTAACACTTGGTTATACACTTGATGTACAAAAAAAAACATAATTCATCACACCAGGCCACCTTCTTCCATTGCTCTATGGTCCAGTTCTGATGGTCACGTGGCCATTATAGGTGCTTTTAGTCAGAATGGGCAGCTTACTGGTCTGTGGCTAAGTAGCCCCATACTTAGCATGCTGTGTCTTCTTCCACCATATGTGCGACAGTAGCTCTACTGTGGGACTGGACCAGACGGACTAGTCTTCACACATCAATGAGCCTTGAAGCCCCCGTGACTAGTTGTTCTTCCTTGGCACTTAATTGGCCTGTGTATGCAGATCAGGAAGCGGCAATGCTGCTTCCTATTCTGGTCCTAGTCATCATGTCATCACTGAGGGCCTGGTGTCTGCATTATTCGCCAGGTCTTAGCAGACACAGATCAGCTCTGCAGGGATGCTGTACAGCCTTGTACAGCCTCATTGGGGTCTGTATTGCCCCTGTAACTGGGACTAATATGTCAAACCTAGTTACAGGAGAAATAAAAATAAAACAAAAATGTAATGTTTGTGAGGTGTAAAAAAATAAAAATAAAATAAAAAAAAACACCATGTGCCACATCCCAGCTTCTAGCCCCACCCTTGGCGACCTTAAGCCATACATCCCCTGTATCAAAATGAGTTATGGAAAGGGACCATAATTTAAGAAAGTATTTTAGTTGCACATAGTGCTATTAAAGGGGTTGTCTCACTTCAGCAAATAGCATTTATCATGTAGAGAAAGTTAATACAAGGCACTTACTAATGTATTGTTTCTATCCATATTTCCTCCTTTGCTGGCTGGATTCATTTTTCAATCATATTATACACTGCTCGTTTCTGTGGTTATGACCACCCTGCAATCCTCAGTGTGCCACCATATAGTCCACCCTCTGTGTGCCACCATATTGTCCCTTTACACAACATATTACAGGCATATCACACATGCAGGCAGAATCATATGGAGGTACAGAATGGTCCCATACACTTCTATAGGTGCAGCATTAGGACCCTTTCAGGCGAGCGAGTGTCTCGCTATGTGACCCCGGCAGTGCTGGAAGTACAGGCCGGGTGCCTCGCTGTGAGTCCGGAGCGTGACACTCGCTCGTCAGAAAGGGGCCTTAGAGCTCCATACAGTTTGGAGTTACCAATCTGCTATATAACAATATGCACAAATAAGACCCATTGTTTCCTGTTTGGTTGTAGAAGTTACTTGTTAGATTTTTTTAAAAATTTTATTTATTTTGTTGATTATCTTTGCTTTTAGGAGTTAATAGCATTTGGAGTGAGTAATATCCTGTGTGGGTCATTTAAAGGATTTGCTGCAAGCACATCTCTATCAAGGTCATCTGTACAAGAAAGCACCGGTGGCAAAACCCAGGTATTAAACTACCGTATAAAAAGATACTACAATTCTAAAATTCTGAAGTAAGCAATATGTATGCTGTCAATACATAGGGGCAGATTTATGGAAACTGCCTAAAAGAAAAACTGTCTGTTTCCCATAGTGTAAGAAATTATTATATATAAATATATATTAAATATATACTATATACAATACACCCAATTACTGGGTCTGATTCGGGGTTGGATGCAATAAATGAGACACAAGAGTGAACGTGTAAAAAAAGATATATTGTATAATGTGGAAAATTGATACCATAGTTATTATTGATGAGGATATATGGAGTTACAGTGGAACAAAAAGAAATAAATATTACATAGAGAGAGACTTATACACACACAGCAATAATTACAATTACTAGCAATTTCCAGAATACAATATAATACCACTTTAACTCAACATTAAAATTCTTTACAGTTTATAGTTACCACACATGGGCCTCCAATCCTTGTCTCTCCTCTGCCCTCTCCAGTCCTCTTTTCCTCCTAGCCAACTCCTCCAGCTCCTTTCCCCCCAGCTTCCCCTTCTATAACCCAAACATGGATCTTTTATTCCTTGAAAGCTCTCAACCCCCATCCTTGTCAACGCCCCATATCAGTTATCTGAGAGTCTGTGGGCCTGCCCAGAAACTGAATCTTGGCATTTTATGACCCCTTGTCTCTTATTCACACATTTTGGGTGCCTTTTGTTCTCTACCTATCAGCATATGTAAGAGATACAGGATATTCCAGGACCTTTATCTATGAGAATCCAAGTAAGGCCTCATGCACACGACAGTATTTTTTCACGGTCCGCAAAACGGGGTTCCATTGGTCCGTGATCCGTGACCGTTTTTTCGTCCGTGGGTCTTCCTTGATTTTTGGAAGTCCGCCTGGCTGTGCGGAGCCAAACGGATCAGTCCTGACTTACAATGCAAGTCAATGTGGACGGATCCGTTTGACGTTGACACAATATGGTGCAATTGCAAACGGATCCGTTCCCCATTGACTTTCAATGTAAAGTCAGGAGTTAATATACCATAGGATCAGAGTTTTCTCCAATCCGATGGTATATTTTAACTTGAAGGGTCCCCATCACCATGGGAACGCCTCTATGTTAGAACAGTGTTTCCCAACCAGTGTGCCTCTAGCTGTTGCAAAACTACAACTCCCAGCATGCCCGGACAGCCTTTGGCTGTGCGGGCATGCTGGGAGTTGTAATTTTGCAACAGCTGGAGGCACACTGGTTGGGAAACACTGTGTTAGAATATACCATCGGATTTGAGTTAGATCGTGAAACTCAGATCCGACAGTATATTCTAACACAGAGGCGTTCCCATAGTGATGGGGACGCTTCAAGTTAGAATATCCTACGAACTGTGTACATGACTGCCCCCTGCTGCCTGGCAGCACCCGATCTCTTACAGGGGGCTGTGATCCGCACAATTAACCCTTCAGGTGCCGCACCTGAGGGGTTAATTGTGCATATCATAGCCCCCTGTAAGAGATCAGGTGCTGCCAGGCAGGAGGGGGCAGACCCCCCCTCCCTCCCCTATATTACATTCATTGGTGGCCAGTGCGGCCTCCCCTCCCCCCCTAATTAAAATCACGTTCCGAATCCCCCATCATTGGTGGCCAGTGCGGCCTCACCTCTCCCCCCCCCAGTTAAAATCATGTTCCGAATCCTGCGATCCGTCTGTGTGAAAGTTGCCAACGGCCATGGATCATGGACGCGGATGCCAATCTTGTGTGCATCCGTGTTTTTTCACGGACCCATTGAGTTGAATGGGTCCGTGAACCGTTGTCTGTCAAAAAAATAGGACAGGTCATATTTTTTTGACGGACAGGAAACACGGATCACGGTCGCAGATAAACAATGGTGCATTTTCCGTGTTTTCAACAGACCTATTGAAAGTCAATGGGTCTGCAGAAAATCACGGAAAACGGCACAACGGCCACGGATGCACACAACGGTCGTGTGCATGAGGCCTAAGACAAAAGGAGCTAGATACATACTAATGAAGTATACACACGTACAGTCATATACCCGTCTCTGATTCACACAAATGAATCCCTCATAATTAATAAAATATAATGCATATATTATTTCCAAAACCTGTATTTCTTACAATAGCAACCAATTACTGCATAGCTTTAAATTCAAGAGCACTATAAAAATGACAGCTGTACTGTGGTTGGTTGCTATGGGCAAGCATAACAGTTATTTACTGTATTTTAGACATAGTAACATAGTATATAAGGCCAAAAGAAGACATCTGTCCATCCAGTTCGGCCTGTTATCCTGCAAATTGATCCAAAGGAAGGCAAAAAAAAACCTGTGAGGTACAAGCCAATTTTCCCCACTTAAAGAGGACCTTTCACCGATCCTGGCATTGTGAACTAAGTATCATGACATATACAGCGGCGCCCAGGGATCTCGCTGCACTTACTATTATCCCTGGGCGCCACTCTGTTCTCCCGTTATGTCCTCCGGTATGTTCGGGGACTTGGTTATAGTAGGCGGAGACTTAGGGGACTTGGTTATAGTAGGCGGAGTCTGCCCTTGTTCTGCTAGGTGTCTCCTTCTCCTAGGCTGTAGCGCTGGCCAATCGCAGTGCAGAGCTCACAGCCTGGAAGGTTTTTTCTCCCAGGCTGTGAGCTCTGCGATGCGATTGGCCAGAGCTACAGCCTAGAAGAAGGAGACGCCCAGCAGAACAAGGGAAGACTCCGCCTACTATAACCAATTTCCCGAACATACCGGAGGACATAACGGGAGAACGGAGAGGCGCCCAGGGATAATAGTAAGTGCAGTGAGATCCCTGTGCGCCGCTGTATATGTCATGATACTTCACAATGTCAGGATCGGTGAAAGGTCCTCTTTAAGGGGGGGAAAATTCCTTCCTGACTCCAATAAGGCAATCAGATTAACTCCTTGGATCAACGACCCCTCTCTAGTAGCTATAGCCTGAATTATTATTACACTCCAGAAATACATCCAGGCCCCTCTTGAATTCTTTTATTGTACTCACCATCACCACCTCCTCAGGCAGAGAGTTCCATAGTCTCACTGCTCTTACTGTAAAGAATCATTTACTATGTTTGTACAAACCTTCTTTCCTCCAGACGCAGAGGATGTCCCCTCGTCACAGTCCTGGAGATAAATAGATGATGTGAGAGATATTTGTACTGCCCCCTGATATATTTATACATAGTAATTAGATCTCCCCTCAGTCTTCTTTTTTCTAAAGTGAATAACCCTAATTTTGATAATCTTTCAGGGTACTGTAGTTGCCCCATTCCAGTTATTACTTTAGTTTCCCTCCTCTGAACCCTCTCCAGCTCTGCTATGTCTGCCTTGTTCACAGGAGCCCAGAGCTGTACACAGTACTCCATGTGTGGTCTGACTAGCGATTTGTAAAGTGGTAGGACTATGTTCTCATCACGGGCATCTATGCCCCTTTTGATGCAACCCATTATCTTATTGGCCTTGGCAGCAGCTGCCCGACACTGGTTTTTACTGCTTAGTTTGCTGTTTATTAAAATTCCTAGATCCTTTTCAATGTCAGTGTTACCTAGTGTTTTACCATTTAGTATGTATGGGTGATTTGCATTATTCCTTCCCATGTGCATAACTTTACATTTTGTCAGTGTTAAACCTCATCTGCCACTTCTCTGCCCAAGCCTCCAATCTATCCAAATGTATCATAGTCAGTAAATACACTGCTCAGTGCAAGATATACATCTAACTCAAAAAGTGCTGTGAGATATGATGACTGCAGCTAAATAGGGTGCCTAATAGATACCCAAGCTAAATACATCCATAGTGAGAAGAATATAGTAATGAATGTCAATCACACCATTATACAATTAATAAATAACAAAAGGTAAATGCCTCAATGCCATATAATAAAATCTCCTCAGAGACTATCAAGTGATAAGCAAGGGTTCACCAGGCTGAATACACAATAATGAATGTATTAATGAATGTGAGTCACAGCTATATAGGGTGCCTAATAGATACCCAAGCTACATACATCCATAGTGAGAAGAATATAGTAATGAATGTGAATCACACCATTATACAATTAATAAATAACAAGGGTAAATGCATCAATGCCATATAATAAGATCTCCACAGAGACTATCAAGTGATAAGCAAGGGTTCACCAAGCTGAATACATAGATAATACATGGATGGATCACAACACTTAAATGAAAGTACTGACCAACATACTCTCCCCTTGGTTGCTTCTCAGCAACTCCCCCTCTTGGCAGGGAGTAGGACCAGCCCACACCTACCAAGAGGGGAGGAACCGGGTGGCTAAGGCTACTTTCACACTAGCGGCAGAACGGATCCGACAGGCTGTTCACCCTGTCGGATCCGTCCTGCCGCTATTTCGCCGTGCCGCCGAACTGCCGGTCCGTCCCCATTGACTATAATGGGGACGGGGGCGGAGCTCTGTCGCAACTTTAAAAAACTCCTAATAAATGTTTTATAATCTATACCCACAACTGAATAGAAGAATGGATAGATAGATGTTTGATATGTTTTCCAAAGGATCACAATAAAACCCTGACAGATTTCATTAACAATTTTCTTTCTGTCAAAAAGCAACAGATTCCAGATAGAAATGGAAAAATGCCAGTGTGAACAGACAAAGTCTAAGGGTGCCTCCACATGCAGCTAATTTTATTGCAGAAATTTCTGCGACTGAAAACCAGTTCCACACTCCTATTAGGACACGCAAAAATCCATATGTTTTCAGCCAAAAGAATCCCATTCAGAGAGATGGAACTGTGCTGTGGAGAAGTAACCCTGCTGCTGTGGAGAAGTAATAAGTTAAGACACCCTACACACCTCAGGAACCCCTTGGCCAGTCCCATTAAACCTGCAAATCGCCCTGTGAATTGTAGGTGTTATTGATTTAATACAGTCGCCAGTTAGAGATTCGAATGAGAGAGACTTTAGCAAGAAATAGTATAACCAGAGGGCCATTGCTTCTAACATTCCCTAACTCATGCACAAACATCTAGCGAGAATTTGCACTGTGTACAGACCGTTGTTGGATGTACCACAACTATTTTATTTTCAAGTAAAGAAGGACATTTGTTGTGTTTAAGCTGGCCTGGTTTACTAACTTCTACGTCATCACATGCTGGACATCGCACTACTATACTTCCTGCTAGGCACCCATACAACATCCAGGGCTCCCCCAAACGATCATCTGGAGCCCCAACTATAGCGAGTGATCGGAGGGAAATAAGGGTGTGTTCACAGAAAGAAAAGGAGGCGCTAAAAACTAACACTTTAATCGATATGCATTAAAAAAGGGAAGGAACTCATGAATCCCTTGGACAAAACTTATAAGTGGCAAACACATATAATGACACACAGAGGACTACAGTATATGAGTCTTGAGTGTCAAGGGTGATAATTGTGTGTTTAAAACATCACCACCCCCCTGTTATTGCCACAGGTGGCGTGTATTGGCTGAATAATGTTTCTGAGCTGTGAGTCCGGCATGTGTCAAATTTGCACTACACCCCATATACGGGCCCAACAAGCTAGAAAGTAAGAAGCCAAATTACAACAAGAGACCATTTCACTGCAGAGCCCAAATTGACCCCTTGGTTGCTGGGGAAAGTACAGACAGGTGTATGAATGAAGGCACCTGAGGCTCTGTTAATACAGTGAAGTGGACATGCCTCCTTAATGCGGATCCACAAGGGTGCCCCACATACACTGGGGAATTTGTATACACCCTATCTGTGGAATGTACGGATGGAATCCCACACCATCTGCTAAATGAATGATTTTGAACGCAGATAAGGGGACCAATCCTTTGCACTAGCAAGGCATAGCATCATTCAGTAGCAGTGCGTCCTAGCTCGACGTGTTTCTTCTAGTTAGAGTCATCAGGAGCTCAGACTGCCATAAGGGAATGCGGAGTTCACATTTGCATCTTTTTAATAACAAAAACTGATCACAGAGGATCCATCAACAGATTCTATAAATTATTCTATTCTATGGGATTTAGAGGGAATCTGTCACCCCAATTTTGGACTATTTTCTACAGTAATGCATGCGTTGTACTGCAAGATAAGGAGACCAGATCACTATTTTCAAATTTTCCTAGTGCCCCCTGTTCCCCTGCTGTCACTGCTCAAAGCTGCAGTGAAATACACAGTCCGGACGGCTGTGCTGTTCTAACATAATGGAGAGGACTCATGTGTACGCACGGCAGTCCTGACAATGATTTTCAGTGCAGCTCTGAGCACTGACAGCGGGGGAACAGGGGGGCAGTAAGAAAATGAAAAATTAAAAATTGTGATCTGGACTCCATATCTGCAGTACTACTCATGTATTACTGCATGTAATGGTCCAAAATCGGGGTGACAGATTTCCTTTAAATTGCTGATAACGTGCATTTTACGTCTTATTTAAGTCTTATTACTTCTGCTATGATTAAGATTATTGAGGTCAATGGGCAAGTTATTGGAAAATCTTTGTAATCTGATTTCAATCAGATTTCCGACGTTAAGGAAACATCCCAAGTACTGGGAATTTTATTGTGATTCTTTTTTCTCTCACATCCCGCTTCGAAAAATGACTCAATGAGTCACATTCCGGTTGTATACAAAATAATTGCTGGAGGTTATGCCGCATCCCATAAGCAATGATAAAACTTAACTGTCTTTCAGTGACCCACATTTGTAGGTTGCAGTTATTCTACTGTTTTATGCATATTGTAATCTTATTATGTTGTAGGTTGCTGGAATAATATCTGGTTTGCTTGTTTTGATTGTAATATTGGCTGTTGGATACCTCCTAGAACCACTACCAAAGGTACACTCAGTTCTACTGTGATTTAATATAACAAGAAATGCAATGACAACTACGGTATACTTTATGTTGTATTAGGTCAGAATAACTGGCTGCTAAGTAACCTTTATAAGCTGATATGAATTTGTGTATTTTTTAAGGAAATGTATAATCAGAAACTATCATTATTTAAAGGGTTCATATAAAAAAATGAACTTGATATATTGCAGGATTCAAGTAGTCCACTAGAGCATTCACAATAGGCTGACACTTTGGGCCAGATTTACCAATCCTATAGATGGTGTCAACTTGGACAGGCTGTGTAGAATTGCACCAGATATATCACAGGAGCTCAGGCTGGAGCAGGGATAATGTTCACAGAATGGGGTGGCTCTACCAATCCGTAGGATAGAAAAGGTGCTCACTATCTAAGTGTTAACTCCAAAAAACACCAAGAAGTTAATAAAATTGTAAAAAATGAAGATATGGCACTCAATATCTGGAGGACTGCTCAAAGCAAATTACTTTATTACTACTACTAGTACAGTTCTCAAATATTCAATTATTTTTATTTTTTTTAAAATGTCATACAAGATACGTAAGTTGTACAGAAATTAAATAACAAAAGGATAAAACATCACAAATGACGGTAAGGTAAAAATCACTTGAGGTATAAATGTGTATGTCAGACAGCTTATAGGTGCTTTCTGAATTTCTGATTAGTCCACCACAGAAAAATTGGTTATCAGTAGGGATGAGCGAACCCGAACTGTATAGTTCGGGTTCGTACCGAATTTTGGGGTGTCCGTGACACGGACCCGAACATTTTCGTAAAAGTTCGGGTTCGGTGTTCGGCGCTTTCTTGGCGCTTTTTGAAAGGCTGCAAAGCAGCCAATCAACAAGCGTCATACTACTTGCCCCAAGAGGCCATCACAGCCTTGCCTACTATTGGCATGGCTGTGATTGGCCAGTGCAGCATGTGACCCAGCCTCTATATAAGCTTGGGTCACGTAGCGCTGCACGTCACTCTGCTGATACAAGCGTAGGGAGAGGTTGCTGCTGCGACGTTAGGGCGAGATTAGGCAGATTAACTCCTCCAAAAGACTTAATTCAGTGATCGATCTCCAGCTGTGGATCATTGAAGTGCTGATATTGAATTGCTCACTTTTTTTAGGCTGCCCAGAGCGTTTTTATATCACTTTTTTCTGGGGTGATCGGCGGCCATTTTGTGACTTGTGGTGCGCCAGCACAAGCTACCACCAAGTGCATTTAACCAACAATAGTGTGGTTATTTTTTGCTATATCCTACATCAGGTGCAGGCTGAGCCTGTGTCACCCAAGTGCATTTAACCATCAATAGTGTGGTTATTTTTTGCTATATCCTACATCAGGGTCAAGCTTTCATCAAGTGCATTTAACCATCAATAGTGTGGTTATTTTTTGGCCATATACTACATCAGGTGCAGGCTGAGCCTGTGTCACCCAAGTGCATTTAACCATCAATAGTGTGGTTATTTTTTGCTATATCCTACATCAGGGTCAAGCTTTCATCAAGTGCATTTAACCATCAATAGTGTGGTTATTTTTTGGCCATATACTACATTAGGTGCAGGCTGAGCCTGTGTCACCCAAGTGCATTTAACCATCAATAGTGTGGTTATTTTTTGGCCATATACTACATCAGGGGCAAGTTGAGCCTATCACCCAGCGCCTAAAAAATAGGCCTGACATTTCTATTCCTCCAAATCAGTACAGTTTTAGCTGGTCAAGTTATATTTAGTGACCATAAAAGCACAGTTTTTGTTCTGGGTTGAAAAACTATTCCCAAATTTGCCATTCTCAAAATTAGTAGTTTCTGCTATATCAGGCCTACTTTAAATCTATCCCAAAAAGGATATCTTAGATTGAAGGTGCTGATAGTGTCATTCTGAAAAACTTAACACACACGCTACCGTGCAGATACAAGTCTAATTCTGTGATTAAAGGTATATCTGTCACACAGCGCGTAAAAAATAGGCCTCACATTTATATTCAACCAAATCTGTCATTACTTGTGTGCCTGTATTAGTGTAATACGGTACCTAAATAGATAGCCAGACAGTGTTAGGTGTCTGTAAAAAAAAAGGCCTGAATTTTAATTCAATACATTGGCCCGAATAATATTTTTCTTATTGTGGTGAACGGTAACAATGAGGAAAACAACTAGTAAGGGACGCGGACGTGGACATGGTCGTGGTGGTGTTAGTGGACCCTCTGGTGCTGGGAGAGGACGTGGCCGTTCTGCCACAGCCACACGTCCTAGTGTACCAACTACCTCAAGTCCCAGTAGCCGCCAGAATTTACAGGGATATTTGGTGGGGCCCAATGCCGTTCTAAGGATGGTAAGGCCTGAGCAGGTACAGGCATTAGTCAATTGGGTGGCCGACAGTGCATCCAGCACGTTCACATTATCTCCCACCCAGTCTTCTGCAGAAAGCGCACAGATGGCGCATGAAAACCAAGCCCATCAGTCTGTCACATCACCCCCATGCATATCAGGGAAACTGTCTGAGCCTCAAGTTATGCAGCAGTCTCTTATGCTGTTTGAAGACTCTGCTGCCAGGGTTTCCCAAGGGCATCCACCTAGCCCTTCCCCAGGGGTGGAAGAGATAGAATGCACTAACGCACAACCACTTATGTTTCCTGATGATGAGGACATGGCATTACCACCTCAGCACGTCTCTGATGATGACGAAACACAGGTGCCAACTGCTGCGTCTTTCTGCAGTGTACAGACTGAACAGGAGGTCAGGGATCAAGACTGAGTGGAAGACGATGCAGGGGACGATGAGGTCCTAGACCCCACATGGAATGAAGGTCGTGCCACTGACTTTCACAGTTCGGAGGAAGAGGCAGTGGTGAGACCGAGCCAACAGCGTAGCAAAAGACAAAGAGGGAGCAGTGGGCAAAAGCAGAACACCCGCCGCCAAGAGACTCCGCCTGCTACTGACTGCCGCCATCTGGGACCGAGCACCCCAAAGGCAGCTTCAAGGAGTTCCCTGGCATGGCACTTCTTTAAACAATGTGCTGACGACAAGACCTGAGTGGTTTGCACGCTGTGCCATCAGAG
The DNA here is from genome assembly GCF_905171765.1 of Bufo bufo. Taxonomy (NCBI): domain Eukaryota; kingdom Metazoa; phylum Chordata; class Amphibia; order Anura; family Bufonidae; genus Bufo; species Bufo bufo. Next base: position 555,460,475 of record NC_053389.1, on the reverse strand, counting down.
CCTGAAGCGAGGCATTAACGTTCTGAACCTTAGCACAACCTGCATGACCAGGCACCTGCATGCAAAGCATGAACTGCAGTGGAGTAAACACCTTAAAAACAAAGAAGTCACTCAGGCTCCCCCTGCTACCTCTTCTGCTGCTGCCGCCTCGGCCTCTTCTGCTGCTGCCGCCGCCTCTTCCTCCGCCTCTGGAGGAACGTTGGCACCTGCCGCCCAGCAAACATGGGATGTACCACCAACACCACCACCTGCGTCACCAAGCATCTCAACCATGTCACACGGCAGCTTTCAGCTCTCCATCTCACAAACATTTGAGAGAAAGCGTAAATTCCCACCTAGCCACCCTCGATCCCTGGCCCTGAATGCCAGCATTTCTAAACTACTGGCCTATGAAATGCTGTCATTTAGGCTGGTGGACACAGCTTCAAACAGCTCATGTCGCTTGCTGTCCCACAGTATGTTGTTCCCAGCCGGCACTACTTCTCCAAGAGAGCCGTGCCTTCCCTGCACAACCAAGTGTCCGATAAAATCAAGTGTGCACTGCGCAACGCCATCTGTGGCAAGGTCCACCTAACCGCAGATACGTGGACCAGTAAGCACGGCCAGGGACGCTATATCTCCCTAACTGCACACTGGGTAAATGTAGTGGCGGCTGGGCCCCAGGCGGAGAGCTGTTTGGCGCACGTCCTTCCGCCGCCAAGGATCGCAGGGCAACATTCTTTGCCTCCTGTCTCCTCCTCCTCCTACTCAGCTTCCTCCTCCTCTTCGTCCATCTGCTCATCCAGTCAGCCACACACCTTCACCACCAACTTCAGCACAGCCCGGGGTAAACGTCAGCAGGCCGTTCTGAAACTCATATGTTTGGGGGACAGGCCCCACACCGCACAGGAGTTGTGGCGGGGTATAGAACAACAGACCGACGAGTGGTTGCTGCCGGTGAGCCTCAAGCCCGGCCTGGTGGTGTGCGATAATGGGCGAAATCTCGTTGCAGCTCTGGGACTAGCCGGTTTGACGCACATCCCTTGCCTGGTGCAGAAGCTCATTCGCAACTACCCCGACATGTCAGAGCTGCTGCATAAAGTGCAGGCCGTCTGTTCGCGCTTCCGGCGTTCACACCCTGCTGCTGCACGCCTGTCTGCGCTACAGCGTAAATTCGGCCTTCCCGCTCACCGCCTCATATGCGATGTGCCCACCAGGTGGAACTCCACCTTGCACATGCTGGACAGACTGTGCGAGCAGCAGCAGGCCATAGTGGAGTTTCAGCTGCAGCACGCACGGGTCAGTCGCACTGTGGAACAGCACCACTTCACCACCAATGACTGGGCCTCCATGCGAGACCTGTGTGCCCTGTTGCGCTGTTTCGAGTACTCCACCAACATGGCCAGTGGCGATGACGCCGTTATCAGCGTTACAATACCACTTCTATGTCTCCTTGAGAAAACACTTAGGGCGATGATGGAAGAGGAGGTGGCCCAGGAGGAAGAGGAGGAAGAGGGGTCATTTTTAGCACTTTCAGGCCAGTCTCTTCGAAGTGACTCAGAGGGAGGTTTTTTGCAACACCAGAGGCCAGGTACAAATGTGGCCAGACAGGGCCCACTACTGGAGGATGAGGAGGAGGTGGAGGAGGATGAGGATGAAGCATGTTCACAGCGGGGTGGCACCCAAAGCAGCTCGGGCCCATCACTGGTGCGTGGCTGGGGGGAAACACAGGACGATGACGATACGCCTCCCACAGAGGACAGCTTGTCCTTACCTCTGGGCAGCCTGGCACACATGAGCGACTACATGCTGCAGTGCCTGCGCAACGACAGCAGAGATGCCCACATTTTAACGTGTGCGGACTACTGGGTTGCCACCCTGCTGGATCCCCGGTACAAAGACAATGTGCCCACCTTACTTCCTACACTGGAGCGTGATAGGAAGATGCGCGAGTACAAGCGCACGTTGGTAGACGCGCTACTGAAAGCATTCCCAAATGTCACAGGGGAACCAGTGGAAGCCCAAGGCGAAGGCAGAGGAGGAGCAAGAGGTCGCCAACGCAGCTGTGTCACGGCCAGCTCCTCTGAGGGCAGGGTTAGCATGGCAGAGATGTGGAAAAGTTTTGTCACCACGCCACAACATTTCACTAACATGGTGGAACAGTACCTGTGCACACCCCTCCACGTACTGACTGATGGTTCGGCCCCATTCAACTTCTGGGTCTCCAAATTGTCCACGTGGCCAGAGCTAGCCTTTTATGCCTTGGAGGTGCTGGCCTGCCCGGCGGCCAGCGTTTTGTCTGAACGTGTATTCAGCACGGCAGGGTGCGTCATTACAGACAAACGCAGCCGCCTGTCTACAGCCAATGTGGACAAGGTGACGTTCATAAAAATGAACCAGGCATGGATCCCACAGGACCTGTCCATCCCTTGTGCAGATTAGACATTAACTACCTCCCCTTAACAATATATTATTGTACTCCAGGGCACTTCCACATTCAATCCTATTTTTATTTTCATTTTACCACTATATTGCGGGGCAACCCAAAGTTGAATGAACCTCTCCTCTGTCTGGGTGCCGGGGCCTAAATGTGTGACAGTGACCTGTTCCAGTGGTGGGTGACGTGAAGCCTGATTCTCTGCTATGACATGAAGACTGATTCTATGCTGACATGAAGCCAGATTCTCTGTTACGGGACCTCTCTCCTCTGTCTGGGTGCCAGGGCCTAAATGTGTGACAGTGGCTTGTTCCAGTGGTGGGTGACATGAAGCCTGATTCTCTGCTATGACATGAAGACTGATTCTGTGCTGACATGAAGCCAGATTCTCTGTTACGGGACCTCTCTCCTCTGTCTGGGTGCCAGGGCCTAAATGTGTGACAGTGGCCTGTTCCAGTGGTGGGTGACGTGAAGCCTGATTCTCTGCTATGACATGAAGACTGATTCTGTGCTGACATGAAGCCAGATTCTCTGTTACGGGACCTCTCTCCTCTGTCTGGGTGCCGGGGCCTAAATATCTGACAATGGACTGTTCCAGTGGTGGGTGACGTAAAGCCAGATTCTCTGCTATGACACGCAGACTGATTCTCTGCTGACGTGAAGCCAGATTCTCTGCTATGGGACCTCTCTCCAATTGATATTGGTTTATTTTTATATATTTTATTTTTATTTTAATTCATTTCCCTATCCACATTTGTTTGCAGGGGATTTACCTACATGTTGCTGCCTTTTGCAGCCCTCTAGCTCTTTCCTGGGCTGTTTTACAGCCTTTTTAGTGCTGAAAAGTTCGGGTCCCCATTGACTTCAATGGGGTTCTGGTTCGGGACGAAGTTCGGATCCCGAACCCGAACATTTCCGGGAAGTTCGGACATGGTTCGGACATGGTTTTGCCTTGTTTTTATAATTACCATACATTTGTGGACATCTTATTTTATAGTTATTTTTAATTAATTGTATGCACTCGCTCCAATAACTATGATCCAACTGCCTCACAGCTGTCATGTCATTCGGACATGTACAATATCATGAGAATATCTCTTATGGTTCACTTAGGAGACAGACGATGTGATGTCACAGCGGTGAGGCTCTAGAATCATTGATTTTTGTGTTCCGGCACATATGGGAACTTACCATACAGAATGGCGAATACTTAGACAGATATATCGTATGTTGCTGCTGCTCGTTTTGCTGTATTTTTTTTGTCCCCCTTTTCTCCATTCTCCCCACATAGAAGTTACCAGAAAGAAGGTGATAACATTGAAACATCGCAATGATAGATAAATATATGTATGGGGGCACGGAGACAACGGGGACGGGAGGATAGCCGCAGCAGCGTACAATATTGAGACATATATGTGTGCATAAAAACACAGAAATATAAATAGATAAAGATATGTACAAAAACTAGTGATATATCAATATTTGTCCAAAGCAGAAACAGCATGTCTAGTCTTTCTTTACAGACCAATCCGTCTTTTTGGAAAACATGACGGAGTTCAGACAGAGCGTCTTTTCTCAATAGACTGATGTGGAGGTGTGCTCTCTGTCGGTAAATGCCCTAGTGCACCATAAATATTACAACATATTGGATTGATCTCTGTATATAAATTTGGATTCTGTTCACACCTTGCGACATTGAGAGTGAACAGTCCAATGGCTTATCCATTTAACCTATTATGGGAAATCTGTTGCGCTGGGGACTTGCTGACATAGAGCCATGGAAGCTTACCAAATTCCCTCCACATTAACCCTGTGTATGCTATATGTGTGCGTCTCTGTGTGGACGCACGCATATATATATGTATATATATGCGTTAATGCGCGTGTGTGTGTGCATGTGTGCGTTCATGCATACACTGCGTGCAGAATTATTAGGCAAATGAGTATTTTGACCACATCATCCTCTTTATGCATGTTGTCTTACTCCAAGCTGTATAGGCTCGAAAGCCTACTACCAATTAAGCATATTAGGTGATGTGCATCTCTGTAATGAGAAGGGGTGTGGTCTAATGACATCAACACCCTATATTAGGTGTGCATAATTATTAGGCAACTTCCTTTCCTTTGGCAAAATGGGTCAAAAGAAGGACTTGACAGGCTCAGAAAAGTCAAAAATAGTGAGATATCTTGCAGAGGGATGCAGCACTCTTAAAATTGCAAAGCTTCTGAGGCGTGATCATCGAACAATCAAGCGTTTCATTCAAAATAGTCAACAGGGTCGCAAGAAACGTGTGGAAAAACAAAGGCGCAAAATAACTGCCCATGAACTTAGAAAAGTCAAGCGTGCAGCTGCCAAGATGCCACTTGCCACCAGTTTGGCCATATTTCAGAGCTGCAACATCACTGGAGTGCCCAAAAGCACAAGGTGTGCAATACTCAGAGACATGGCCAAGGTAAGAAAGGCTAAAAGACGACCACCACTGAACAAGACACACAAGCTGAAACGTCAAGACTGGGCCAAGAAATATCTCAAGACTGATTTTTCTAAGGTTTTATGGACTGATGAAATGAGAGTGAGTCTTGATGGGCCAGATGGATGGGCCCGTGGCTGGATTGGTAAAGGGCAGAGAGCTCCAGTCCGACTCAGATGCCAGCAAGGTGGAGGTGGAGTACTGGTTTGGGCTGGTATCATCAAAGATGAGCTTGTGGGGCCTTTTCGGGTTGAGGATGGAGTCAAGCTCAACTCCCAGTCCTACTGCCAGTTTCTGGAAGACACCTTCTTCAAGCAGTGGTACAGGAAGAAGTCTGCATCCTTCAAGAAAAACATGATTTTCATGCAGGACAATGCTCCATCACACGCGTCCAAGTACTCCACAGCGTGGCTGGCAAGAAAGGGTATAAAAGAAGAAAATTTAATGACATGGCCTCCTTGTTCACCTGATCTGAACCCCATTGAGAACCTGTGGTCCATCATCAAATGTGAGATTTACAAGGAGGGAAAACAGTACACCTCTCTGAACAGTGTCTGGGAGGCTGTGGTTGCTGCTGCACGCAATGTTGATGGTGAACAGATCAAAACACTGACAGAATCCATGGATGGCAGGCTTTTGAGTGTCCTTGCAAAGAAAGGTGGCTATATTGGTCACTGATTTGTTTTTGTTTTGTTTTTGAATGTCAGAAATGTATATTTGTGAATGTTGAGATGTTATATTGGTTTCACTGGTAAAAATAAATAATTGAAATGGGTATATATTTGTTTTTTGTTAAGTTGCCTAATAATTATGCACAGTAATAGTCACCTGCACACACAGATATCCCCCTAAAATAGCTAAAACTAAAAACAAACTAAAAACTACTTCCAAAAATATTCAGCTTTGATATTAATGAGTTTTTTGGGTTCATTCAGAACATGGTTGTTGTTCAATAATAAAATTAATCCTCAAAAATACAACTTGCCTAATAATTCTGCACTCCCTGTATATGCATAGTCCTCCTGACATGCTTTTCCCTATGATATACACTGCTCAAAAAAATAAAGGGAACACAAAAATAACACATCCTAGATCTGAGTTAATTAAATATTTTTCTGAAATACTTTGTTCTTTACATAGTTAAATGTGCTGACAACAAAATCACACAAAAATAAAAAAATGGAAATCAAATTTTTCAACCCATGGAGGTCTGGATTTGGAGTCACACTCAAAATTAAAGTGGAAAAACACACTACAGGCTGATCCAACTTTGATGTAATGTCCTTAAAACAAGTAAAAATGAGGCTCAGTAGTGTGTGTGGCCTCCACGTGCCTGTATGACCTCCCTACAACGCCTGTGCATGCTCCTGATGAGGTGGCGGACGGTCTCCTGAGGGATCTCCTCCCAGACCTGGACTAAAGCATCTGCCAACTCCTGGACAGTCTGTGGTGCAACGTGACGTTGGTGGATAGAGCGAGACATGATGTCCCAGATGTGCTCAATTGGATTCAGGTCTGGGGAACGGGCGGCCAGTCCATAGCATCAATGCCTTCGTCTTGCAGGAACTGCTGACACACTCCAGCCACATGAGGTCTAGCATTGTCTTGCATTAGGAGGAACCCAGGGCCAACCGCACCAGCATATGGTCTCACAAGGGGTCTGAGGATCTCATCTCGGTACCTAATGGCAGTCAGGCTACCTCTGGAGAGCACATGGAGGGCTGTGCGGCCCTCCAAAGAAATGCCACCCCACACCATTACTGACCCAATGCCAAACCGGTTATGCTGGAGGATGTTGAAGGCAGCAGAACGTTCTCCACGGCATCTCCAGACTCTGTCACGTCTGTCACATGTGCTCAGTGTGAACCTGCTTTAATTTGTGAAGAGCACAGGGCGCCAGTGGCCATTGCCAATCTTGGTGTTCTCTGGCAAATGCCAAACGTCCTGCACGGTGTTGGGCTGTAAGCACAACCCCCACCTGTGGATGTCGGGCCCTCATATCACCCTCATGGAGTCTGTTTCTGACCGTTTGAGCAGACACATGCACATTTGTGGCCTGCTGGAGGTCATTTTGCAGGGCTCTGGCAGTGCTCCTCCTGTTCCTCCTTGCACAAAGGCGGAGGTAGCGGTCCTGCTGCTGGGTTTTTGCCCTCCTACGGCCTCCTCCACGTCTCCTGATGTACTGGCCTGTCTCCTGGTAGCGCCTCCATGCTCTGGACACTACGCTGACAGACACAGCAAACCTTCTTGCCACAGCTCGCATTGATGTGCCATTCTGGATAAGCTGCACTACCTGAGCCACTTGTGTGGGTTGTAGACTCCGTCTCATGCTACCGCTAGAGTGAAAGCACCGCCAGCATTCAAAAGTGACCAAAACATCAGCCAGGAAGCATAGGAACTGAGAAGTGGTCTGTGGTCACCACCTGCAGAACCACTCCTTTATTGGGGGTGTCTTGCTAATTGCCTATAATTTCCACCTGTTGTCTATCCCATTTGCACAACATCATGTGAAATTGATTGTCACTCAGTGTTGCTTCCTAAGTGGACAGTTTGATTTCACAGAAGTGTGATTGACTTGGAGTTACATTGTGTTGTTTAAGTGTTCCCTTTATTTTTTTGAGCAGTGTATATCACTCGCTTGTTCCCAGTGTTTAATTTCAATTTTAATTTAATTTTAACGCATTTATATCTTGCTGGAATGTCAAATCATGAATTTTATGTATACATGCATTTTTGTATAACACAGTTGTTTTATGTTTTGGAATGAGTAATCACATCTTGCTACTTTTTATCTGTTGTATTGTATTATATAATCATGTTGTAGCACTTCAGGTATGGAAATGTTTTTATGTTACGGGCGAACCTGTGTGCACAGGTGTCTTGCGTTAGCCGTGCTGATTTTTGACTCACCCGGGTCGAGACTCCTCCTTCTGGGCGGATTTCATGAGTTTGGGCCTTATTTCAGCGGGGTGCACGCCAGACACCTCAGATCATGAGTAAGAACGACAGCGTTCGAAACGCGTAGATCGTGGGGAGCAGTGGGGTTCTTGTGTCACTGTTGCTGTCTGTACCTGTAATTGGTGAAGATTTAATAAAGACCGGGATTTTTTGCACAGAACGTCCTTGAGTGCCGGAGCATTTTTCGATTATCTACTTACCACTGGACTGGCTTGAGTCCGCCCCGTGCACCGCCGCATAGGATCGGAAGGTGAGCTGGCTGTAACTTTTTTCTTTCATAAAGTCTAACATTGCGTTATAACATCAAGAATCGCTTATTATTTTACTAACTGAAGAATTGGTGACTATCGAAAATCTCAGAGAATTACTGACAAACAGCCTATATAGTGCTGATAACCAATTTTTCTGTGGTGGACTAATCAGAAATTCAGAAAGCACCTATAAGCTGTCTGACATACACATTTATACCTCAAGTGATTTTTACCTTACCGTCATTTGTAATGTTTTATCCTTTTGTTATTTAATTTCTGTACAACTTACGTATCTTGTATGACATTTAAAAAAAAAAAAAAAAAAAACGATTTGAGAACTGTACTTGTAGTAGTAATAATAAAGTAATTTGCTTTGAGCAGTCCTCCAGATATTGAGTGCCATATCTTCATTTTTTACAATTTTATTAACTTCTTGGAGCAGGGATAGACACTCTATACCAACTCCTTGTTGAGCATCTTAGCCCCCGACCCCTTGTTGAGCATGTCAGAAAAAAGTGTAGTAACCCTAAATGCTTCAAGTTGCACTAATTTGTGCCACTTTTTAGATAGATTTTTGGCACAAACACATTAATAAATCTGGGCCTTTCTGTTTTCTGCAACCAGTATACATCTCCCCTAGCACTTCTGGTGTCACGTTGGGTAGGATACAAGATACAATAGAAACACAGAAAACCATGTGTCTAGGCCAGAATCTGTGGATAAAGGTCACCTCTTGACAAATCCCTACCAACTCTCCCTGGACTTCTGTGCCCACGTTCAGACCCTGAAGGTGGGAATAAACGTGCCCCCGTACCTAAGACTGAAGAAACCCTAAAATTCCTAAGATGGTGGAAAAGGGGAAAAGAGACAGCCTGCTTCCTCAAGTAAGGAGGGAGCAGGTGTCTCTCTAACAGCCTACAGTCGTGGCCAAAAGTTTTGAGAATGACACAAATATTCGTTTTTGCAAAGTTTGCTGCTAAACTGCTTTTAGATCTTTGTTTCAGTTGTTTCTGTGATGTAGTAAAATATAATTACACGCACTTCATACGTTTCAAAGGCTTTTATCGACAATTACATGACATTTATGCAAAGAGTCAGTATTTGCAGTGTTGGCCCTTATTTTTCAGGACCTCTGCAATTCGACTGGGCATGCTCTCAATCAACTTCTGGGCCAATTCCTGACAGCAACCCATTCTTTCATAATAACTTCTTGGAGTTTGTCAGAATTAGTGGGTTTTTGTTTGTCCACCCGCCTCTTGAGGATTGACCACAAGTTCTCAATGGGATTAAGATCTGGGGAGTTTCCAAGCCATGGACCCAAAATGTCAATGTTTTGGTCCCCGAGCCACTTAGTTATCACTTTTGCCTTATGGCACGGTGCTCCATCGTGCTGGAAAATGCATTGTTCTTCACCAAACTGTTGGATTGTTGGAAGAAGTTGCTGTTGGAGGGTGTTTTGGTACCATTCTTTATTCATAGCTGTGTTTTTGGGCAAAATTGTGAGTGAGCCCACTCCCTTGGATGAGAAGCAACCCCACACATGAATGGTCTCAGGATGCTTTACTGTTGGCATGACACAGGACTGATGGTAGCGCTCACCTTTTCTTCTCCGGACAAGCCTTTTTCCAGATGCCCCAAACAATCTGAAAGAGGCTTCATCGGAGAATATGACTTTGCCACAGTCCTCAGCAGTCCATTCACCATACTTTCTGCAGAATATCAATCTGTCCCTGATTTTTTTTTTTGAGAGAAGTGGCTTCTTTGCTGCCCTTCATGACACCAGGCCATCTTCCAAAAGTCTTCGCCTCACTGTGCGTGCAGATGCGCTCACACCTGCCTGCTGCCATTCCTGAGCAAGCTCTGCACTGGTGGCACTCCGATCCCGCAGCTGAATCCTCTTTAGGAGACGATCCTGGCACTTGCTGGACTTTCTTGGACGCCCTGAAGCCTTCTTAACAAGAATTGAACCTCTTTCCTTGAAGTTCTTGATGATCCTATAAATTGTTGATTGAGGTGCAATCTTAGTAGCCACAATATCGTTGCCTGTGAAGCCATTTTTATGCAACGCAATGATGGCTGCACGCGTTTCTTTGCAGGTCACCATGGTTAACAATGAAAGAACAATGATTTCAAGCATCACCCTCCTTTTAACATGTCAAGTCTGCCATTTTAACCCAATCAGCCTGACATAATGATCTCCAGCCTTGTGCTCGTCAACATTCTCACCTGAGTTAACAAGACGATTACTGAAATGATCTCAGCAGGTCCTTTAATGACAGCAATGAAATGCAGTGGAAAGGTTTTTTTGGGATTAAGTTAATTTTCATGGCAAAGAAGGACTATGCAATTCATCTGATCACTCTTCATAACATTCTGGAGTATATGCAAATTGCTATTATAAAAACTTAAGCAGCAACTTTTCCAATTTCCAATATTTATGTAATTCTCAAAACTTTTGGCTACGACTGTAGACAGAACACAAGAGAGAAACAAAACCAACTTATCTGTAGCTGAGCAGAAACAGCGATTCCTTCCTTCCTCAGAGCAAGATAGAAGCTATAACCCGCACAGGACACTGGGAAGGGGCATAATTTAAACTCATACAAACGACCCCACCCAGTGCACCAGCTCAAATCCAAACCCAAAACAAAACAAACTACACACATGCTGCTAACCTGGCAGACCTCCGCACATAACCTGAGCAGGGCATGACATCTGGTCAATGGAGAAGGGGGGCCTAAAAATTGTAATGGTCTATGGGGGGAATTCATTACGACACTGGTGTTTCTGATCATATTGTTAATAAGAAAACTTACTAGTGTATGACCTTTCAGAATAATTAAGAGGTATATGCCTTGGGAGGTCCATGCACCCAGAAATGAAATTTATTTCAGCAAGGAGCTGTCCTAAATTTCAGGTGTAATGTTCACCAGCTTTCTGGTGCACATATTGTTAAATGTGAAGGGCCGCAGAGGTTCTACCCACATCCAGAGCCCTCTCACTCACACCTATGCACTTTTTTGTGTTCAGGGTGTTGGAAAAGAGCAAAAAGTTAAAAATTTTGGGGCAAAACAGGAATTGGGACAGAATTTGCAACTTTTCTTCTCATAGCACTTTGAAACATTACTTCTATGATTTATCTCTGTCAATTAACTACCATAAAGTATTCGCCACCTGCTGTGCTGTCTATGTAGACAATACAGGAAGGGACATTAGGGCAGATTTACTATTGAATTTTATTTTTTTAGCTTTTCATGCCAAAAAACTGGCATACATGCTTTTTTTTTTTACACTCTTTTCAAAGCATTTTACACCTTGCCTGACAAAAGAGCATGATTTCACTGGGAAAGGGTGGGGCTTTGCTGGGAAAGGGGTGGGACCTAAATGGACCGCCTTGCGCCAGAAATACATGAAAATTTTGGAGCTTTTTTGGAGTGAAACTACACCAACTATAGATGGTGTAAACTTAGACTAGACAGTTTTTTTGGTGCACGGACACATTTTTATGGCACACAACCGATATTTATGGAGTACTAACAAATTTTGGGTGCACAGAAAAAATTCAGGTGCATGGACAAATTTTTGGTGTAGTAACAGAATTCTATTGTAATCTGGATCAGGATTTACGGTACTCCAAATTTACAAAGGTCCATGCACTAAAATAGGAAATTTGCCTAATATTAGGACTATAATTTGCATTCTTAGACAGTGCAAAGTGCGTCACTATTAGTAAATCTGCTCCACTGCGTCTCCAGTATGGTCGCCCAGGTATAAAAAATAAATATCTACAACTACAGCATAAAACAGTCCAAACATATAAAATATGCAAAATGTGTATGGCAATTAAAGGGGCTGTCCATGATCATTAAAAATGAGGACAATGATTGGCTGTGGCAGTCATGTTCTGAGGACAGTGATTGACTAAAATACAAAGAGGGGCAGTAACGTACTAAAACATAACCTTTAATAGTATCAAATAAAAATCTCAAACTGAGATAAAGGCCCCTTACAAACCTATACTAACAGCTAGATCTCGCGATCCACATATATACACTAAATCACATCATTTAGCTGGACAATGGCCATACGCCTTCCAGGGTCTCTGCAACAATGCGGACTAGTGCTGAGTGCTGACCTTTCTTTGGTGACCTGACCTCTGATGCATGTGTCCCGTATATTTGCCATACGCCCTCCAGGGACACTGATACTGAAGAACTGTGTGGTCTGTACCCGCTTTACTCCTTCTAGTCTAGGCTTACCATACACCCTTGAATAGTTCAATGCATTTTAAAGTATAGCCCTTTTGTCCTTGACGATTCATGGGGCTTTGTTTTGTTTAGGTACCGACCTTTAGAGATATTCATCTGAAGAAACGCGTAGGTAGACGTGAATTTATCAGGATTTTTTCACTCTATTCTTACATCAGTCACCTCACCAGCTTAGGTTTGTATTCTTTGCCTCTAGGTTAAACCCTGTGCAGGGCTGTGTAGGGACCCAAGCTTAGGGTGAGGTTCCGGAGGGGGCCAATCCTTGCGGGGCAAGGACCCCGTGTTAGGAGGTCATTAGGGTCCGCCAGGTCAAGTAGGGCATAACAAGGACAGTTTTATTTCCTTAAAGCTTCCCTGACAATGATTACGTCCGACCTGGGATCCGTCCTTCTCTTAACAAAGAAATCTGGCCTAACATCTGCTGCCGGGTGAACAGAACTGACCCTGTATTTAACTAGTAAGACCTTTCCATTTTTCACAAGGTACTTCATTTGACAGGGTATGGATACATGAGACACTGACATCTGCTTTTTACCGTGTGTGTGACTTTGGCTGAGTACGATTGTACACACGCGCTAGGTTTTGTCTCTGTTTTCAATTTTGGTGTCCAGCTAGACCTAGCACTGGGGCTTTACTCTAGTGCTTCTAGTGCGTGATCTAGTATATATATGTGGATCGCGAGATCTAGCTGTTAGTATATGTTTGTTTTTAAGGAGCCTTTATCTCAGTTTGAGATTTTTACTTGATACTATTAAAGGTTATGTTTTAGTACGTTACTGCCCCTCTTTGTATTTTCTGCAATAAAGTTTTTCGAGCAGTACTTGGGGAGAAGTGCAGACGCACCTCTCTCCCCTGGTAGGGACAACCCCTTCTCTATTTTCTCTAGACAGTGATTGACTGCAGTGGTCACACACCATATGTATCTGCACGTCACCCGTGCAGTTTGTTAACAAGCAGGGTCAGGAGGACAGGAGGACTGGATAATGTCTCATTTCCATTGCTGACAATTTAGGCATATACATTTTCAATAATACTGTTTTGTATTTTCATATTAGTAATCATTATTATGACTCGCTTCGTTTCAGTCCGTTCTGGCGGCGATAATATGCGTGAATTTAAAAGGAATGCTAATGAAGTTCAATGAAATTCCAGTGTTATTCAAGAGAGATAAGTATGATTGTGTAAGTACTTTATTATTTTGTTGCATTTAATTGACTTTTTATACTTTCAAGGTATAACTATATGATGATTATTATTATTTTGCTTGAAATTTTGCATCTTTATATAGTACCATGTAAAGAATGGGAATTCAGAAAATAGATAACATAACATTTAGGAATGTCATCAAGGTGGATTGTTTTGAAAGCAAGCACATGTACAGTACACCTGCTCAAGATAAAACCTACAACATTGAATATTTATATATCTATCACTGAAATCTTTATAGTGATGTATAAAATACACTATAATTATTCATTACAGCTTGTGTGGGTCTTGACGTTCATCGCTTCTGTTGTTCTTGGCCTGGATCTTGGGCTTGCTGTTGGTGTAGGAATTGAACTTCTGACAGTCGTGTTTCGTGTTCAGTTGTAAGTAAACGTTTCATTGCAGTTCAGATAATTTAGGTACAGTCGCCGTTACAGTCTGGAAGAAGCAATCATCCCTCAGGTTCATGAACCGATGCCTGTGGCTTATGTTTCCATAGTGGTGAAGTAGTGGATGACATACTGTATATTCTGACAAAAGGAAAAAAGCATGGATTACACATCTACATGCTATGCATTGATCTTTTACTTCTCAGCATAATTTATAAACTGTACTGTATACTTTGTATACTTTTTGATCAAAATGCTTAAGCTCACTCACCACACCAAGTTGACCATTTTCCAGTGAGTCTCTAATCTAAAATGGTGCAGCGACACATAGCGAATACCACCACCGCAACACAACAACCGAAGCCAACGCACCCCAGCAGCCCAAAAACACCCCTGCTGTCGGGCTAATCCTCCCATGGCACTGGGCCACACCAACCCACAGGTACAGTGCCATGGCAACAGCAGTCATCATTCAGCACTACACGGTGTGCATTTTGATCACAAAGTATACAAAATACCTGATGTACTATTTATAAATGATGCTGCAAAAGCATTAGATCAATGCATAGCACGTGGATGTGCTATCTATGGGGAAGATTTATCAAACTGGTGTAAAGTAGAACTGGCTTAGTTGCCCATAGCAACCAATCAGATTCCACCTTTCATTTTTCACAGCTCCTTTATACCAGTTTGATAAATCTCCCCCTATGTCTTTTTCTTTATTGTCAGAATATGAAATACTGTAGTTGTTCTGAAGGCATAAAAGCTCACTCATGCCATGCAGCGTGGTCATCATCATCAGATTTCTTTCTATTAGAAATACTAGACTTTTGGTCTCTCTGCAGTACCCTAGACCTGGGGGTAACTGCAGTGGTTTGTATTATAATGCTTTTGTAATGTTCATATTATGTCACACTTCATGCTATGCACTTTGTACATCAGATGTGGTATGGTTAGCACTGGTTGGCAACAGGAATGAGACTTACCATCCCATTCCTACCCTCTTGGTAGGAGTGGGCTGGTCTGACTTCCTGCCACGGGAGGGGCAGAACTAGTTAGAAGGGTGTGTAGAAGAGAGTGGGGAGTGAGGACCTGTAAAATATGACATATTATTGCCAGCAGAGTGATCAAGCTATACAGACTCCACTGCAGGGTGAGGGGAAACTCTTTAAGACACCACCACCACAGTTTAGGACATGCATAGCTAGAAGCCTGTATCATGCAGTGCACACCTACAGCCACAGGTGCCAGAGTAAAGCCATATGGAAAGGAATCAGGAGAGAGAACTTGTCAGCTAGAAAACTCCTGAGTGTCATATTCTGCCACATTGCCACCCACCATGCTTCATTATCTGGGAGGAGACCCAAAAAGACCTATACCCCAAAAAAGCCACAAAAAGTGTTTAAAACTGCAGGTGCCAAAAATGCATATTTTTAAAGGGATTGTCCATCATTAGAAAAACAAGACTGCTTTTTTCAAAAAACAGCACCACACCTGTTCATGTTTTGTGTCTGGCCCTTTGAAGAGAATGGGGCTGAGCTACAATACCGCACGCAACCTGAGGACAAGTGTGGTACTGTTTTTGGAACATAGTGAGCATGTTTTTCTACTCCTGGTCAACCACCTTAGGAAACCAAAAAATAATAATTACAGCATCATTCAGGTACATGGAAAGAAAGATGTAATGCAGATAAAAATGTTTTTTGTTGTGTGTGTGTATATATATATTATCGCTTTTCGACATTTTCTGTTTCTTTCAGCCCCAAGTTTGTAGTGATAGCTAATATTGAACAAACTGACATCTACAGAAATAGGAAGGACTACAATGATGTAAGTCACAGCTGGTGTAATTCCCAGAGGGTACCTAAGGGGAACCTGTCACCATGAAACACAGTGCAATCTGCAGGTATCATCTTATAGAGCAGCATCTTTTCCCAGTAATCTATATACTCAGCTCCTCCTGCTCTGTAACATGCGGCCTGCAGATTGCACTGAATTTTCATGGTAACAGGTTGTATGCTATAATGTTCATTCAACACATCAATTGTCTTATTGTGTATAGATCTGTGAGCCAAAAGGACTGAAGATTTTCAGATGTCCATCTCCAATATTTTTTGCCAATAGTGCATTCTTCAAAGATAAACTCATCGCAGCTGTAAGTCTATCTACCGTATATTCTCTGTATAATATGTTTTTCTACAGTATGATGTACCTTTTTTGATATTCTTTCCAGGTGGGTTTTAATCCACTGTGGGTGCTGAGGAAGAGGAATAAGGCCCTGAGAAAAATAAAAAAATTAGTGAAGAAGGGGGAGTTACATGTGACAGCAGTAAGTAGGATTTACAAGATCATACCCTATTCAATGCTCTAGTTTTAAAGGGATCAAGGTAATATCACCCAATGTTTTTGTTTTTTATTACTTTTTTTTTCTGTGAAGTTATATTCTAATTTGAAAATGTAATTTTTCAGAGAGGTGTTGTATGTACATCATATGATTATAGAGAGTCAGATGATGAAGATGAACTGGACAACAATAGGATCGAAGAGCTGGACCAGCCAATAAACACTGCAGATCTTCCCATTGTCATTGACTGGAATGCAGATCTTCCAAATAATATCCAAGTTCCCAGAGTAGAGCTTCATAGTTTAATTCTTGACTTTGGGGCAGTCTCGTTCATTGATATTACAGGCATGAAAGCACTGAAAGGAGTGAGTAAATCAGCTAATTTGTTTTTCATTACTATAGACTTCTATGCCTTTTGTGGTATTTGTAGTGGCTTGATCTGGTATTTTCTGACCTGTTGTATAACTGTTTCAGTTTATTTTTAATATAGTGTGAGGACATGGATGTTTCCATGGTAAGGAGTCTTCTTAGCAAAGCTCTAACTGAGCGTTGCTAAGGAGAGTCTGTCTTAAAGAGGTTGTCCGGGCTTTGCCATAGACCGCAGCAGTGAACAGGAAGAGAGACAGAAGATGGCACTTCGCACCGTCTCATCATACAGCTGATCGGCAGGGGTGTCGGGGGTCAGACCACCGCCCATCTGATATTGATGACCTATCCTGAGGATATGTCACCAATAGTAAAAGCCCGGCGAACCCCTTTAAGCATCTAATGAACGCTAAAGATGTCTGTGTGTAACAAGAAAGGCAGGGTGATAGGCACATATACATAGTGCAGGACTGGGTTAGTAGTGTGAGGCAGGCTGGAATCCTCTGTATGAAACACACAGGTGTTTTCAGCGCTCAATAGAACAGAAGACTTAAAGGGGTTATCTGCCTTTTACTGATGATCTATCCTTTGGATATGTCATTGGCATCTAATCTGCGGGGGTCTGAGGACTTGGGTGTGAATGCTACCTTATAGTTACACCTTTGGATGACTCTGCAGATATCAACACAGTTTTCAAACCAGCACCTGAATCTGAATACTTTTATATTTGCATGTAATTGAAAATTTAGCATAAACACTGAGTAATTTCGATAAAATGTATACAGTGCCACCTGCTGTTTTTTTTTTTTTTCTTATTTCTTTGTCCTGCTCACTGAGAAGGTCGTACATGCTCAGTTTCATCCTTCAACTGCCTCCTGAGTTGTGATAGGAAGAACACAGACACGCCCCTTAGCTGCAACAGAAAAGACACTCCCCTTGAGCTGTCAGCTTGATATCAATCTAGCAGAGTAATGGGGAGATCTCTGGGTCCATGTAAGGTACATGGATGGTTCTAGCTTAGTTAGGCCTCCTGCACACGAACGTGTGCGCTCCAGGGCCGTGCTGTGGGCCACAATGCACGAACACCGACCGAGGGGCAGCCGCAGCGGATTGCGGACCCATTCACTTTAATGAACGTGTGCGCTCCAGGGCCGTGCTGCGGGCCACAATGCACGAACACCGACCGAGGGGCAGCCGCAGCGGATCGCGGACCCATTCACTTTAATGGGTCCGCGATCCACCGGTTCCGTGAAAAGTATGCATAGTGCTTCTGTAGGGTTCCGTTCCGCACCATTCCGCATCTCCGAATTTTCAGACCCATTCAAGTCAATGGGTCCGCATCTGTGATGCAGAATGCACACAGAATGGTGCCCGTGTATTGCGGATCCGTATATACGGTCAGCAATACGTCAATGGGACACTTACGGTCGTGTGCAGGAGGCCTTAGAAAGAGACTGTCACGTACTGTATGGTATCTGATTTTCATTTTTTACATTAATCATTGGTTAGCCCCTCTAAAGCATTATTCACTTGACAACAATGACAGTCTATAGGTGTATTCACACGTATGTTTTTTAAAGTTTATGCATTTATTTATTTTTTTTAAAAGACCATGAATATCGGCCTTCAAAAAATTGGAAATGTCTGATTTTATGGCCAAACAGCCCTCATAGAAGTGTAGGGGGATGCTTTTAATGGCTGTTTTTCAGAAAGATGTCCATGAAAAATTAACCTCACTACTGAATTTTGAGGTTTTGATTGGCCAAACGGAGACCCAAATTTCACCTAGATCCATCAGACTTTCAGCGTACATTTATTTAACTTGAATATAACATTGTTGTTTTCAGTTATCATCATGAACATGAATGGCATATGATTATTGCTTGGGATGCTAGAGCAAATACATACACCATTAAAGTTTTATCATGGACACTTAAGCACATAAAAATTAGACAGTGTGTATATAGAGAGTGCATGTGCCAAAATAAGAACTACTACTACAAAAATGAGGTGATTTATTAGTAAGGATGGCTTAATCCATGTCATTATTTTTACAGATTTTAAAAGAATTTATGAAGGTTGATGTAGACACATACATTGTTGCTGCAGACAGTAAGTTCATCTTTTTAGATACTGAATCCTAAAGGGGCATCATAAAACAAATCTGCCTAATTTTTGGAAACCAGTGCAAAAAAAAATTCAAAGAGACAACCACATTTCCTTGAAGCTTTCAATAAAAGGGGTTATCCAATTTCTCACTCCCCCCACATGTGCCGGGCCCCTCACCAGTAATATACTTACCCCGCTCTGCTCCTGGTCACCGCACCGCCGCTGCTGCTTCATTGGCTGCTTCCCCCCGACACTGGATGTTTTCATCCGTGTCCAGGGAGAAGCAGCAGCGGCGGTGCGGGGAGCAGGGTAAGTATATTACTGGTGAGGGGCCAAGCACATTTTGGGGGGTTTTGAGAAATTGGATAGCCCCTTTAATAACTTATGTATATTTCACTGAAAAACAAATAAGGTTTTGGCTGTAGATGGGGAGTATGGTAACAAATAATACTAATTATATGTATATAAATTCTTTATGTAGCCTTGAACAGAAAAGTGGCTCACCCAGACAAAAGATGGAATGGAATATGTTAAAGGGGTTGTCAGAGTTTTTTTTTTTTGTTCTTTGTATGTTTCTAACTAGGCAAATGTAACCGCTTTACCATGCACTTACTGCATCTGTAGTTGCTCCTTTCTCAGATTTCACTGAGGGTCACACGACCTGTTATAGGAAAGGAAGTTCTGGTAAGGCGCAAAATCACTGGTTAAGCAGGTCTTTGTAGATGAATCATCTTTATTTCATAAATACCATATGTACATAGAACAATGCGTTTCGGGGCTCAAAATGTCCCCTTCATCAGGTTATTAGGTAATAGTATATAAACATCTGGCTAATGCTAGTTTATATGTGTAAAAAAACACCAGAAAACGAAGTACCTGTGGGCTGCCCACAAGTGGGAGGGTCTAGCCCCAGGTGTAGTAGTATGTATGTATTAAAACAGCTATTTTCTAGCACTAAAATGGGTACTTCTGTGTTACAAAGTTAATCTACTAGTATATCAGTTAAAACGATATTAAGAAATATATAAAACTAATGAAAGGAGTCTCAGGCCAGGAAGAGAGGGTCACATGACCGCCTCTCTGCGATCATGTGATAGAGGCGGGCTGGCAGAGGGTTTTCCTGACGTCAGAGCGCTAGCGCATGCGCTCTGTTGCCCTACATCGCTTGGGAGGCAGGAAGGTCATGTGATCGCAAAACTTGTGAGACCATAGAAACAGGGACGCTTATGTGCATCTGCAGAAAGCACAATGCATACATCTGAATGTTGGGAACACTATCGGTAGCCAAGGCCCGCCTCTATCATGTGATCGCAGAGAGGCGGTCATGTGACCCTCTCTTCACGGCCTGAGACAGAAGTACCCATTTTAGTGCTGGAAAATAGTTGTTTTAATACATAAATTATACTACACCTGGGGGATTGGGCATCCGATCCCAAAGAAATTCCTTCTGCGGCTGCATTCCTGGATTTAAAGGGTCTATATCTTTACAAGTCTACAACAGAGTTGTGTCTATCTTTAGCACAACCCTAAAAAGGTGAGCACCTTTATCTTTCAATCAATTTATTTTGTGTTGAACGTACTATCCTATTGTGTGCCCCCTCATCCCTCTTGTTTTCTTTATTCCCCTCATGACCGAGGGGAATTTAGATTCGCCCATGGTTTTTAAGACTACATGACCTGTGATGTCAGCTTCTCTCCCTGCTCTGATGATGTTTCGTGCACGAGCCTGAAAGAGCAGATATGAGGCTGTACACGAGACGTCACTTTGCTGGCCACGCCCACCTGCAATGCCGACTGCTGCTTAGTGCTCTCTCCCTAGATTCTTAACCCCTTCAGCTGCACAGACTCAGGGCTGAAGGCTTTACTGAGTAGCTGCAGGCAGTGAGGAGATAAATGCTGGGCACAGGAGCTGACAGGAGTTCTGCAGAGCATTGCACAAGAACAGATAGGGGAAAGATCCTGTGTGTATCAGCAGTATCTTTGTACAGCTGGGACTTGTAGTCCTACACATACAACATTCTGCTGAGTCTCCTAGCAGGCAGACATGTCACATCAGGGCAGGACTTGTATTCACTCCCTTAGCAGAGCAGGGGGAGGGGCAGAGATTGTTGTTATTTCAGGTAAACAAAGGGCCAGAAGAGAACCGTTGAAATGCCAAAAACTTGCTTAGCTCAGTTATACACTGCTCAAAAAAATAAAGGGAACACTTAAACAACACAATGTAACTACAAGTCAATCACACTTCTGTGAAATCAAACTGTCCACTTAGGAAGCAACACTGAGTGACAATCAATTTCACATGCTGTTGTTCAAATGGGATAGACAACAGGTGGAAATTATAGGCAATTAGCAAGACACCCCCAATAAAGGAGTGGTTCTGCAGGTGGTGACCACAGACCACTTCTCAGTTCCTATGCTTCCTGGCTGATGTTTTGGTCACTTTTGAATGCTGGCGGTGCTTTTACTCTAGTGGTAGCATGAGACGGAGTCTACAACCCACACAAGTGGCTCAGGTAGTGCAGCTTATCCAGGATGGCACATCAATGCGAGCTGTGGCAAGAAGGTTTGCTGTGTCTGTCAGGGTAGTGTCCAGAGCATGGAGGCGCTACCAGGAGACAGGCCAGTACATCAGGAGACGTGGAGGAGGCCGTAGGAGGGCAACAACCCAGCAGCAGGACCGCTACCTCCGCCTTTGTGCAAGGAGGGACAGGAGGAGCACTGCAAGAGCCCTGCAAAATGACCTCCAGCAGGCCACAAATGTGCATGTGTCTGCTCAAACGGTCAGAAATAGACTCCATGAGGGTGATATGAGGGCCCGACGTCCACAGGTGGGGTTTGTGCTTACAGCCCAACACCGTGCAGGACGTTTGGCATTTGCCAGAGAACACCAAGATTGGCAAATTCGCCACTGGCGCCCTGTGCTGTTCACAGATGAAAGAAGGTTCACACTGGGCACATGTGACAGATGTGACAGAGTCTGGAGACGCCGTGGAGAACATTCTGCTGCCTGCAACATCCTCCAGCATGACCGGTTTGGCATTAAGTCTGTAATGGTGTGGGGTGGCATTTCTTTGGAGGGCCGCACAGCCCTCCATGTGCTCGCCAGAGGTAGCCTGACTGCCATTAGGTACCGAGATGAGATCCTCAGACCCCTTGTGAGACCATATGCTGGTGCGGTTGGCCCTGGGTTCCTCCTAATGCAAGACAATGCTAGACCTCATGTGGCTGGAGTGTGTCAGTAGTTCCTGCAAGACGAAGGCATTGATGCTATGGACTGGCCCGCCCGTTCCCCAGACCTGAATCCAATTGAGCACATCTGGGACATAATGTCTCGCTCTATCCACCAACGTCACGTGGCACCACAGACTGTCCAGGAGTTGGCAGATGCTTTAGTCCAGGTCTGGGAGAAGATCCCTCAGGAGACCGTCCGCCACCTCATCAGGAGCATGCACAGGAGTTGTAGAGGGTTCATACAGGCACGTGGAGGCCACACACACTACTGAGCCTCATTTTGACTTGTTTTAAGGACATTACATCAAAGTTGGATCAGCCTGTAGTGTGTTTTTCCACTTTAATTTTGAGTGTGACTCCAAATCCAGACCTCCATGGGTTGAAAAATTTGATTTCCATTTTTTTATTTTTGTGTGATTTTGTTGTCAGCACATTCAACTATGTAAAGAACAAAGTATTTCAGAAGAATATTTAATTAAGGCTTCGTTCACATCACCGCTCTGGCTTTCCGTTCTCCTGCTCCGTCTAGGAGCAGGAGAACGGAAAGGATGGAAAAGGCACATAACTGACGCCAAACTGAGTCAAACGGAGCCTAAGGACCCCATAGACTATAATGGGGTCTGTTATGTTTCCGCTCAGAAGATGATTTTTAAGCGGAGACAAAAGTTGTGCATGCAGGACTTTTGTTTCCGCTTAAATCATCTTCTGAGCGGAAACATAACAGACCCCATTATAATCTATGGGGTCCTAAGGGCTCCGTTTGACTCAGTTTGGCATCAGTTATGTGCCTTTTCCGTCCTTTCCATTCTCCTGCTCCTAGACGGAGCAGGAGAACTGAAAGCCAGAACGGTGATGTGAACGAAGCCTAACTCAGATCTAGGATGTGTTATTTTTGTGTTCCCTTTATTTTTTTGAGCAGTGTATATTGCTGACCATCAGATTTACAGTGCTATATATATTTTATTTATAACTCCGACAACCCCTTTAATGACATACAATAGAATGGTATAAAATGTATAAGAATGCCAAGTACCCTGGTTAGGAGCCTGATACCATAGGAACAATGACAATGAAATGAATAAGCTACTTTCACACCAGGAGATCCGGCAGGCCATTTGCCCCTGAAGAAGCCAGAATTCTGGCGAAACATGTCGGGGGGCAGTCTTAGATTTTAACTGCTCTGCACCTCTTCATTGTTACCAATACCTAACGGTGATGGTGTTGGTGTAGTTCAAATTTTCAGTGCACTGTGGCACATGTTGCTGGACACTGAATCCCTGGTGCGGTTCAGCCAATCTAGCTTGTGAACCAAGTCCACAACCAATGTAACACACACATAGTGGTTTGTGTTTTGCTCTCACACCACTTCAGTAGGCTGTCTAAACATCATTTTCAGTGTGAAGCATCAATGCGGACGGTGTGATGGCAGTGTGCTACAGCAGGACTTTGTTTATAAGGGACAACCATTGAGAGAGAGTGCACATCTCTCTCCCTTTAATTTAGTGCAGTATCTTCACTAATAGAGTTGAGGTGCATTGTATTTTTTATTTTTCATTCCTAGGTTGTTTCAGTTCAATAAAGGGTGCATGTTGCATCCATCTATAATATAAAAAATATATATATCTTTTTAGAACTATACTAATAAAAGTGAAGTTTTAAAACCTGGGTCAAGATAGGTTTTCTTGCCTAATCAGGCATTTGTAAACAGACTGTTCTGGCAGGGCGCGCAGTGGTATTTGACCGATTCTGGGCAAATTTACCGGGTTGTAAACACAGAAATATAGTGGCAAATCTGGGGGAGCTGCTCAACCCCTAACACTGTAGCGTGTTTTTCATTGGGGGAGCAGCCCACCGCATGTGGACCGCAGCAAACGACTATCCCCAGCAAAAAAATGCATACGGTGGAGGATGTCGGCGCGGTCCACATGCACCACAAAGGCATCCTACACAATACGGAGCATTGTGTGGATAAAAATATAATCATATAAATCACAGAAAAAATGCACCAAACGGATATGCCACTGACTATACTGGCTAGTCATAAATGCAGATATTAAAAGCTGAGACTTTTGCCAATATATTCCTGTCAGGAAAATATCTGAGCCCATCATGCACCACGTCACGGTCACTCAGCATGGCAAGGGGTCATACCACTAAGCTACCTATGGTGTGAACAAGGTCTGAAGGTGATGTAATCCAGCTCACAGCCAAGCTTCCACACAACCGCATAGCAGGACAACTACAGGGAGTGCAGAATTATTAGGCAAGTTGTATTTTTGAGGATTAATTTTATTATTGAACAACAACCATGTTCTCAATGAACCCAAAAAACTCATTAATATCAAAGCTGAATATTTTTGGAAGTAGTTTTTAGTTTGTTTTTAGTTTTAGCTATTTTCGAGGGATATCTGTGTGTGCAGGTGACTATTACTGTGCATAATTATTAGGCAACTTAACAAAAAACAAATATATACCCATTTCAATTTTTTATTTTTACCAGTGAAACCAATATAACATCTCAACATTCACAAATATACATTTCTGACATTCAAAAACAAAACAAAAACAAATCAGTGACCAATATAGCCACCTTTCTTTGCAAGGACATTCAAAAGCCTGCCATCCATGGATTCTGTCAGTGTTTTGATCTGTTCACCATCAACATTGCGTGCAGCAGCAACCACAGCCTCCCAGACACTGTTCAGAGAGGTGTACTGTTTTCCCTCCTTGTAAATCTCACATTTGATGATGGACCACAGGTTCTCAATGGGGTTCAGATCAGGTGAACAAGGAGGCCATGTCATTAGATTTTCTTCTTTTATACCCTTTCTTGCCAGCCACGCTGTGGAGTACTTGGACGCGTGTGATGGAGCATTGTCCTGCATGAAAATCATGTTTTTCTTGAAGGATGCAGACTTCTTCCTGTACCACTGCTTGAAGAAGGTGTCTTCCAGAAACTGGCAGTAGGACTGGGAGTTGAGCTTGACTCCATCCTCAACCCGAAAAGGCCCCACAAGCTCATCTTTGATGATACCAGCCCAAACCAGTACTCCACCTCCACCTTGCTGGCGTCTGAGTCGGACTGGAGCTCTCTGCCCTTTACCAATCCAGCCACGGGCCCATCCATCTGGCCCATCAAGACTCACTCTCATTTCATCAGTCCATAAAACCTTAGAAAAATCAGTCTTGAGATATTTCTTGGCCCAGTCTTGACGTTTCAGCTTGTGTGTCTTGTTCAGTGGTGGTCGTCTTTCAGCCTTTCTTACCTTGGCCATGTCTCTGAGTATTGCACACCTTGTGCTTTTGGGTACTCCAGTGATGTTGCAGCTCTGAAATATGGCCAAACTGGTGGCAAGTGGCATCTTGGCAGCTGCACGCTTGACTTTTCTCAGTTCATGGGCAGTTATTTTGCGCCTTGGTTTTTCCACACGCTTGTTGCGACCCTGTTGACTATTTTGAATGAAACGCTTGATTGTTTCGATGATCACGCTTCAGAAGCTTTGCAATTTTAAGAGTGCTGCATCCCTCTGCAAGATATCTCACTATTTTTGATTTTTCTGAGCCTGTCAAGTCCTTCTTTTGACCCATTTTGCCAAAGGAAAGGAAGTTGCCTAATAATTATGCACACCTAATATAGGGTGTTGATGTCATTAGACCACACCCCTTCTCATTACAGAGATGCACATCACCTAATATGCTTAATTGGTAGTAGGCTTTCGAGCCTATACAGCTTGGAGTAGGACAACATGCATAAAGAGGATGATGTGGTCAAAATACTCATTTGCCTAATAATTCTGCACGCAGTGTAATGCAATGCGTCACATTTTTTTCTGTGATTTATATAAATTTACCGGGTTGCGGCTGAATCTCTGCTGTTCCCCATTATAGTTAATGAGACCGGACAGTTAATGAGAGCCTGACAGTTCTCCCAAACGCTAGTGTGAAACTAGCCTAAGTATGGTTTAAAAATAATTGTTATAGGCCGTTGGTGTAAGTACACCTGTGCAGTCCAAATTCAGAGCTATAAAACCTGCCGCTGGGCCCTAGCAGCAAATGAATGTACTCCACTTATTTATGACCAGTGCTAAAAGTGATAATAGTCCACAATATACTTCCATACCAAAAGTCTGCTGTTACTTTATAATAAGTAAAGTAGTTTCAATATAGAATCAATATATCTATCAATAGTGTTTATATATTTAGCTCACCATGCTGCAAAGGTTGTAGTTTGCAGTAGTTACTGTACCACTGTAATCTATAGCTGTCATAGAATAGGACAGATCTTAAATTCGCCCAGCAATTCCCGTAGTGGTTTCATAACTGCTAATGATTATGGCATTACAAATTCTGTGTCAGCGTATAGCAGATCCAGAGTTTCTAAGGCATCTTTCACACGGGCGTCGCGTGTGAGGGCCGGATAGGATGGTGATGGACCATGTGATGTGCGCAGTGACGTCACCAAAGGTCCTTTTCTCCCAGGTCATCAAAGAAGAAGAAAGAAGAGAAGCTGGGCAGCGCAAACAAGTGGATAAGGTGAGTTTAATTATTTTTTTTATTTTAGTTAACCCCTCCATCCCTAATTTACTTAGCATTCTGTATTAAGAATGCTATTATTTCCCCTTATAACCATGGTAAAATAAAAAAATTTACACAACACCGATCCCAAACCCGAACTTCTGTGACGAAGTCCGGGTTCGGGTCTTGGTACCAAACATGCCGATTTTTCTCACGCGAGTGTCACCGCCAGACATCTGAGAAGCCCTGACAGACGTTCTTTAGAACCTCCTGCTTGAGGTTCTTTTGTTTTCCTTTCGTTTTGTAATCTCGTTTCCCTCTCTCAGCTGTCATCTAGTTGCACTGATTGCATCCCTTTAAATCCCCTCCCATACTGCATCACTTTGCGGTTTATACAACTTCCTGGAGTGTGTGCATGCTGGATGCTACAACTGATGCTTCTACAGATATGTCTGTTCATTTATCTTTGTTTTCCTGTTTGCTTGATCCGAGGTGACCCTGACTCCCTCTGTATTAAGTGTAGGGAGCCGGTGGTCATGTCCCCTCACTATTATAGGGTGTTCAGGTTTCATACAGTCGAGGAACGAGGGTATGCAATTATCTACCATAGAGATCTTTGCATAGGCTGAGCAGTAAGGGAGAGAGCTAGGGCTGTCACAGGGCTTACCCGTAGGTTCCTTGGTTTTGGATTAAGCCAGTCGGATCTTCATTTGTCTTCTAGTTTTCTGTAACACCTTCCGTGACATTATAAACCGCCAAAAACCGTCTCAAGCATGGATCCGGTTTCACTTTTGACTGAACACATGCAGGGTCTTTCATTGGAGGTAGCAGATCTCCGTAAAACTGTATCTCAGTTTCAGGTGACCGGTTCAGCTTGCGTTCATGGAGTTTGTTCTGAGCCTAAGATCTCGCTCCCGGATACGTTCTCCGAGGGTAGTGAGAATTTTGTTTGGTTTAGAGAGGCTTGCAAACTCCATTTTTGCCTACTTCCCCATTCCTCTGGTGATGAGGAGCAGAGGGTGGGGATCATCATCTCGCTGCTCAGGGATAACGCTCAGTCTTGGGCCTTTTCGCTGCCGGTGGGGGCACGGCCCCTCCGTTCAGTGGATGATTTTTTTTTAGCCCTGGGTCAGATATATGATCTGGATCATATTGCTCTTGCTGAGTCTAGACTACGTCTTTAATGCCAGGGTAAACAGTCCGCAGAGATATACTGTTCAGAATTTCGAAGATGGTCAGCTGATACTGGTTGGAATGATGCTGCACTCCGAAGTCAATTTTGCCATGGTCTTTCAGAGGGATTGAAAGATGCATTTGCCTTTCATGAGAGACCTACCTCCTTGGACACTGTCATGTCTCGGGCCGTTCGTATTGACAGGTGTCTTAGAGAGAGAGGAGAGATCACTCCTTCCTGTCATACTTACTCCAAGGACAGTGCGGCGGTCTCTTTCAGTGCGCAGGGGTCTCAGTCTCTCTCAATCCCCTCTGAGCAGGAGCCCATGCAGCTGGGTTTGCTTGCCTCTGACAATAGAAGATTCAGCTCTCAGAGGAGGGTTTGTTTCTGTTGTGGAGGTATAAATCATTTGGCAAATGTTTGTCCCTCTAGGAGATTCAGGCAGTGTTTTGGGAGCAATAAAGAAACAAAAAGAAAAAAATCCTCTAAAAACGTTCCATCTGTTACTATTGGCAAGGTTGATGCGGAAATTGAAGGTTTTCCGTTTGCTTGTAGTTCCCGTTTTGTCCTACCTGCCAGGGTGGCGCTAGAGAGCAAGAACATTTTTTGTGAGATTTTTGTACATAGTGGAGCAGCTGTCAATCTCATTGATAATCAATTTGCTATAACACATGGTTTCCAGGTATGCACTTTGGGAAAGGATATACCTGTTTTTGCTATAGATTCTGCTCCACTTTCTCAGAAATCGTTAAAGGGCATAGTTCACAATATCCATTTGATTGTGAGTGATACTCATGTTGAGGATGTGTCATGTTTCATCCTAAGCGGGTTGCCTACTCCTCTAGTATTGGGGCTACCCAGGCTCACTAAACATAACCCCACCATTGATTGGCAAGCGAGGCAAATAAATGGTTGGAGTGACTTTTGCAGAGAGAATTGCCTCACGACATCTGTTTCAGAGGTTTCTACTAAGACTGTACCATCTTTTCTCTCAGAATTTTCAGATGTGTTTTCTGAGAGTGGTGTTCAGGAGCTGCCCCCTCACCGGGAGTACGATTGCCCTATTAATCTCATCCCAGGCGCCAAGCTGCCTAAATCTCGTTTATACAATCTCTCCCAACCTGAAAGGGTCGCTATGCGTGCTTATATCTCTGAGAGCCTGAGAAAGCGACACATACGACCCTCGAAGTCACCTGTTGCCGCTGGGTTTTTTTGGTTAAGAAAAAAGATTGGTTCTTTAAGACCATGTCTGGATTTCAGGGAGCTGAACAGTATCACAATTCATGACCCATATCCGCTTCCTCTGATCCCGGACCTGTTTAACCAGATTGTTGGGGCTAAAGTTTTTTCCAAGTTGGATCTAAGAGGGGCATACAACCTGGTCAGGGTCAGAGATTGAGACGAATGGAAGACGGCCTTCAATACCCCTGAGGGCCATTTTGAGAATTTGGTTATGCCTTTTGGTTTGATGAATGCTCCAGCCGTCTTTCAGCATTTTGTGAACAGCATTTTTTATCATTTAATGGGGAAATTTGTACTAGTGTATCTAGATGACATTTTGATTTTTTTTCTCCTGATTTCAAAACTCATAAGGACCACCTACGTCAGGTCTTGCTCATCCTGCGGGAGAATAAATTGTACGCTAAACTGGAAAAATGTGTGTTTGCGGTTCCAGAAATTAAATTTCTGGGGTTTCTTCTATCCGCTTCTGGTTTTCGCATGGACCCCGAGAAGGTCTGCGCTGTGCTTGAGTGGGAGCTTCCTGAGAATCAGAAGGCGCTGATGCGTTTTTTGGGTTTTGCCAATTATTACAGGAAGTTTATTTTGAATTATTCCTCTGTTGTTAAACCACTCACTGATATGACTAGAAAGGGGGTAGAATTTTTCTCCTGGTCGGTAGAGGCGCGTAAGGCCTTTTCTAGTGTCAAGGAGAGTTTTGCTTCCGCTCCCATCTTGGTACAACCTGATATCTCTCTGCCCTTCATAGTTAAGGGTGGACACTTCTGAGGTGGGTGCGGTCTTGTCTCAGGGTCCCTCTCCTGCCAAATGGCGACCGTGTGCCTTTTTCTTTAAGAAACTCTCCTCCGCTGAGAGAAATTACGATGTGGGAGATAGGAAGTTGTTGGCCATCAAGTTAGCTTTTGAGGAATGGTGCCATTGGCTAGAGGGAGCCAAACACCCTATTACCGTGTTTACCGACCATAAGAATCTGGCCTACTTGGAGTCAGCCAAGCGTCTGAACCCGAGACAGGCCAGATGGTCTTTGTTCTTTTCAATGTTTAATTTTGTTGTCACGTTCCGCCCTGGGGTTAAGAATGTGAAGGCGGATGCCCTGTCACGTTGTTTTCCGGGAGGTGGGAATTTTGAAGACCTGGGTCCCATTTTGGCTGAAGGTGTGGTGGTCTCTGCTCTTTATCCTGAATTGGAGGCAGAGGTTCAGGCAGCCCAGGCAGAGGCTCCTGATATTTGTCCTCCTGGGAGGTTGTTTGTGCCTCTCGCTTTAAGACGCAAGGTTTTTAAGGAGCACCACGATACTGTCCTTGCTGGGCACCCGGGGGGGTAGAGCCACAGTGGATCTCATCGCTTGGAGATTCTGGTGGCCGGCGCTTCGTAAGTCGGTTGAGGGTTTTGTGGCAGCCTGCGAGACCTGCGCTTGTGCCAAAGTCCCTCATTCACGGCCATCAGTTCCTCTCCTCCCGTTACCCATTCCTTCCCGTCCTTGGACACATCTGTCCATGGACTTCATTACGGACCTGCCTCGTTCCTCGGGGAAGACTGTGATTCTGGTGGTGGTGGACCGTTTTAGCAAAATGGCGCATTTCATTCCTTTTCCTGGGTTGCCCAATGCTAAGACGCTGGCGCAGGCATTTATTGATCACATTGTCAAATTGCATGGCATTCCTTCAGACATAGTCTCTGATAGGGGCACGCAGTTTGTTTCCAGATTCTGGAAGGCTTTCTGTTCTCGCTTGGGAGTTCGGTTGTCATTCTCTTCTGCTTTCCACCCGCAGTCGAATAGCCAGACGGAGCGCGTCAATCAGAATCTGGAAACATATCTGCGCTGTTTTGTGGCGGAGAATCAGGAGGATTGGTGTTCTTTTCTCTCCCTTGCTGAGTTTGCTTTAAATAACCGTCGTCAGGAGTCCTCTGATAAGTCACCATTTTTTGGTGCATATGGGTTTCATCCGCAGTTTGGGACATTCTCTGGAGAGGGGTCTTCTGGTTTACCTGATGAGGAGAGATTCTCCTCGTCTTTATCATCTATTTGGCAAAAGATTCAGGATAATCTAAAGAGCATGAGTGAGAGATATAAGCGTGTGGCGGATAAGAGACGTCTGCCTGGTCCGGACCTGAATGTTGGTGATCTGGTGTGGTTGTCTACTAAGAATATCAAATTGAAGGTTCCCTCCTGGAAGTTGGGTCCTAAGTTTATTGGGCCTTACAAAATCTTGTCCGTCATCAATCCTGTTGCCTACCGTCTTGATCTTCCTCAGACTTGGAAGATCCATAATGTTTTTCATAAGTCCCTATTAAAACCTTATGTCCAATCCATTGTACCCTCCTCTTTGCCTCCTCCTCAGATTGTGGTTGATGGAAATCTTGAATTTCAGGTCTCTAGGATTGTGGATTCTCGTGTTGTCCGCGGTTCTCTCCAGTACCTCGTTCATTGGGAGGGTTATGGTCCTGAGGAGAGGATGTGGGTCCCAGTGACGGACATTAAGGCCACTCGTCTCATCAAGGCTTTCCATAGGTCCCATCCTGAGAAGGTGGGCTCTGAGTGTCCGGAGTCCACTCGTAGAAGGAGGGGTACTGTCACCGCCAGACATCTGAGAAGCTCTGACAGACGTTCTTCAGAACCTCCTGCTTGAGGTTCTTTTGTTTTCCTTTCGTTTTGTCATCTCGTTTCCCTCTCTAAGCTGTCATCTAGTTGCACTGATTGCATCCCTTTAAATCCCCTACCATACTGCATCACTTTGCGGTTTATACAACTTCCTGGAGTGTGTGCATGCTGGATGCTACAACTGATGCTTCTACAGATAAGTCTGTTAATTTATCTTTGTTTTCCTGTTTGCTTGATCCGAGGTGACCCTGACTCCCTCCGTATTAAGTGTAGGGAGCCGGTGGTCGTGTCCCCTCACTATTATAGGGTGTTCAGGTTTCATACAGTCGAGGAACGATGGTATGCAATTATCTACCATAGAGATTTTTGCATAGGCTGAGCAGTAAGGGAGAGAGCTAGGGCTGTCGCAGGGCTTACCCGTAGGTTCCTTTAGTTTTGGATCAAGTCAGTCGGATCTTCATTTGTGTCTTCTAGTTTTCTGTAACACCTTCCGTGACAGCGAGTGCAAAACGCATTAAAACACTTTGCACTCGCTCTGAAGAATCAAGCATTTTCCCGCAAACGCACCCGCATCCTATACGGCCCTCACATACGACGCGCGTGTGAAAGAGGCCTAATGCATGCTTTTTGTAGAATATGTGTTTGCTGAGCTATTTAGTTCCACAAACTCGAGAGCATGCTTTTTTTGTTACAGCACTTGCTGGATTCTATAGTTCCACAAGTGTAAGATTGTTTATCCTACGCTGAATAATCCTTTTTTTTTTTCAGTGCTTTCACAGCGCAGCCTCCGCTCTTGTGATTGACCCCCATGTCTGCGCTCAAGACATAGGGACATTGGCAGGATTCTGACATGGGGATAGTTACACAGATTAAGGCCTCATGCACACGGCCGTTGTCCGTCTGTGGCCATATTGCGGCCCGCAAACAGCAGGTCCGCAATACACGGGCACCGGCCGCGTGCACCCCGCATCGCGGATGCGGACCCATTCACTTGAATGGGTCTGCAATCCGGGAGATGCGATGTGGAACGGAAGCCCACAGAAGCACTACAGAGTGCTTCCATGTTGTTTCTGTCCTTGCCTCCACACCCTAAAAAAACAAAACATGTTCTATTTTTTTACGATGCGGACGTATCGCGGACGTATCACAGACCCATTCAAGTTAAATGGGTCTTTATCCGGCCCGGCTGCCGCACAGATGTTGCCCGTGCATTGGGGACCACAAATTGTTCCAAATGCATGGAACGGCCACACATGCATGAGGCCTGAAAGTTTTGTAGGCTTGTAATACACATGTAGAGGTCACTTGTGAGTCAATGTCTATGTCCTTATAATGAAGCCCTGGAAAACTTAACAACAATCCCTCAATTTCTTAGAGAGGTAGGAGCAGGGCTTTTTTTCTGGCGGAACGCACCGGAACGGCGTTCCGCCACCTTTTGACATCGCAGCCTGCCATGCTCCAGCATCGCAGGCTGCGATGTATCAGCGGGGAGGGACTGGGAGGAGGAGCTGGGGGCCGGTGCATTCACTGTGCTCCGCCCCGCCGCTCCAGTACAGTTATAAAATGTGTAATTCAATTAATAATGATTCATGCTGCCCCCTCTGTAGTATAACATTCAATATATCCTACTCACAGGGCTACTGTTATATCGTAATGCAGACGAGCGGCAGAGTGACTGACTGACTGACGTCACGTGCCTGCCCGGCCTACTTTATGAATGAAGCAGGCGGCGCAGGCACGTGACGTCAGTCAGTCACTCTGCCGCTCGTCTGCCCGGCCGGCCTGCATTACGATATAACAGTAGCCCTGTGAGTAGGATATATTGAATGTTATACTACAGAGGGGGCAGCATGAATCATTATTAATTGAATTACACATTTTATAACTGTACTGGAGCGGCAATGGGGGGTCTGTGGATGACACTGTTATGGGGTGGGGGGGTCTGTGGATGGCACTGTTATGGGGTGGGGGGGTCTGTGGATGGCACTGTTATGGGGTGGGGGGGTCTGTGGATGGCACTGTTATGGGGTGGGGGGGTCTGTGGATGGCACTGTTATGGGGTGGGGGGGTCTGTGGATGGCACTGTTATGGGGTGGGGGGGGTCTGTGGATGGCACTGTTATGGGGTGGGGGGGGGTCTGTGGATGGCACTGTTATGTTGTGGGGGGGTCTGTGGATGGCACTGTTATGGGGTGGGGGGGGTCTGTGGATGGCACTGTTATGGGGTGGGGGGGGTCTGTGGATGGCACTGTTATGGGGTGGGGGGGGTCTGTGGATGGCACTGTTATGGGATGGGGGGGTCTGTGGATGGCACTGTTATGGTGGGGGGGTATGTGGATGGCACTGTTATGGGGTGGGGGGGTCTGGGGATGGCACTGTTATGGGGTGGGGGGGGTCTGTGGATGGCACTGTTATGGGGTGGGGGGGTCTGTGGATGCCATCCACAGATCCCCCACCCCATTAACAGTGCCATCCCCAGATCCCCCATTAACAGTGCCATCCCCAGATCCCCCATTAACAGTGCCATCCCCATCTGGGGGGTTTCTTTGCTGGGCTGGACTTTATAGCCCCCCCCAAATTTTACTTGCATCCCTGTTCTCTAAATGGGCGGTTTTAGGGGGAGGTCCTGGGGGTGGGTAGGGGCATGGCCAGGGGAGGGGGGGTGAGTTCCACCACCTTTTCTCTGAGAAAAAATGCCCTGGGTAGGAGGGGCAGCCCACAAATGTATTCAGATAGTGTTCTGGTAATAGAAACTGTGGCCCAGATTTACTAAATCTAAAGATGGCACAGGCTTAGACAGACTTTGACCTGCCCCAGACTTATCACAGGGGCTCAGGCTGGATGATAAATGTGGTGCAAGGATAGACACTTTTCTCTGACCCTAAAGAGATGAGTTGGGATTTTACTTCATTTACCAAATCACTAGTCCATAGAATACGGGACAATCAATTATTCTTTTTATCAAAAGTGAATCCTGGTGAATCAACTGATGCATTTTAATAACGTGAATCATGAAAATCTCTCCTTTCTATATTAATATACTACTTTTAAGCCATACATAAGCTGCATAAATGCACACGTTGCTCAAAAAGTGCAATGCGGCGACTAGACAGTTGCATACAGCACCCATATAGAGACACACATTGCCCTGTATAATGCAAATTACACTTTCCAGAGTGACATACTGCCAAAATAGCATTATACAATATACAACTCACAGAACTAAACATGGCCTTGAGGGTGTCATAGTTTACTTACATAGTGCCCATAAATTGATGCACTTCACCTACTTAGAGCCAAACAGTGTCCACACAGCGTTATGCTATACTGTAAATATACATGGGGTCATTTATCAAACTGGTGTAAAGTAGAACTGGCTTAGTTGCTCATAGCTACCAATCAGATTCCACCTTTCATTTTTGACAACTTGTTTGGAAAATGAAAGGTGGAATCTGATTGGTTGCTATGGGCAACTAAACCAGTTCTACTTTACACCAGTTTGATAAATCTCCCCACATAGATGCTACAATCCCATGGCCCTTGTACTGCTGAGCAATAAATCACTTTGGTAAGTACTGCCACCCTGACCAATTTCTCCCGCACTGTGCATAGAGTTATGCTGCACTCTGGTGGCCATCATACATACATATTTCTTAGTGGCGTTACATTATATGGTACAGTCAAAAGTGTACATTACTTTTATTGAGTTTAGGTGTTCCGGTGTTTCAGACATTCCAATTGCAAACACTTGCATAAATTCAAGCACACAGCCATGCAATATGCATAAACAAATTGGTAGTATTATGGGTCAGCTTTGCTAAATTTGACCTGGTGAACCGTACGTGATATTATTGTGAAGTGGAAGCATCTAGGAGTAGAAGACCATCCAAACTCTAGGACTGTGATGGCTGACTTCCGGCACTCCAGCTGTGGTAAAACTACAACTCCCAAGATGTAAACTTGCTTGGCTGTTCTCAGAATGAATGGAGCATGCTGGGAGTCGTAGTTTTACCACAGCTTGAGTGCCGTAGGTTAGCCACCACTGCTCTAGGACATCTAGGAAACCATTCAAACTCACAAAGCACAGCCGCTGAACGCTAAACTACCTTCTGTTGCATCACTTGGTACAGAGTTCCAAACTGCATCTTAAAGCTACATCAGCACAAGAATTGAGCATCGCAAGCTTAATGAAATAGACGATATAGAAAAAAAGACATCACCATATATTCTTATAAATTAGTTAGATATATTTCTTTAGCTCTAATATATTCCTTTTATATGCTCCTCATTTGCTGCACAATATATTTATGTTACGTGGTGGTCCCTTGGATTTTTTTCTTTACAATTTCCAAAAATTAAGCAAGCTTTCTGATTCAGTAGTAAAGTATGATTTAAACATGAGTCATGTACTGTTCACTTGAATGATAACAACTACATATTTGCACCCAATAGGTTCTGTGGTGGAGAAGTTAAAGAAAAGTTCATTTTTTGATGATGATATTCAAACATCAATGTTTTTTCTCACTGTCCATGATGCTGTTCTACACGTGCTGGAGAAAAAAGGCATGGAGCATGCTTTAAAAAGTGGGATACACAAGGTACCCTCCTCTAGTAACACAATAGCCCATTATAGTGGTACAGAGGTCCCTCAAGATACAATATTAATTTGTTCCAGGAGGACCATTGAATGTTGAAACCATTGTAAGTTGAGTAATCGGTTCCAAAGCCCCAAAATGTCATCCAAGATAAGAGAAAATGAAAATTTAAGAAAAATAAGCAGATAACTAAGACAGATAAAACAAGTCCTTACTCCTTACATATAATAGTCAGGAATCGCTGCTAACCATCAATGAAAACACGTGTTTTACCAGAGAAGTGGCCTAGATCGATCGGAGACATTGTAAGTTGAGTCTGGTGGGTCAGAAAAGACCATTGTATGTTGAAAATATTGTACCCTGAGGCCATTGTACGGTATCTTGAGGGATCACTGTATTCAATTATTCTGCAGCATGCACCGTATGAATACAGCACAGCTACTGAGCAGCGACAGTATTTTTTAATGGCTGTGTTTATTTTATGATATCATTTACAGTAAAATGGGGGAATTAATTATTTTGGGGGTGAAATTGGAAAAAAATTGCAATTCCGCACCTAAAAACTTCAAATCATAAATTTTTATTATTATTATAGCATTCACTGTGCAGAAATATATTCTATATGTTCTAATAGCCTGGACATTTTCGGACGCAGCAATAAGTATTATGTTTATTTTTTATAGTTTATTTTTATATGTAGTATGTGTATTAAATTTGGAAAGTAGGATGATTTGAATTCTACAGTTTTTTAAACTTTTTTACTTTAGTGTAATTTGTATCCCCCCGTGGAATCCGTGGTGTGAAAGACAGCCAAGCCCCGCTCTGGACAGCAGAGAAACGGAGCATTAACATGATTGATAATGCTCCGTGCCTCTCTGTGACCTCCAAAAATCACAGTGAGATAAAGTTGTCACCGTGATTTTGTAGTAAAAAGATCACAGAGAGGCACGGAGCATTATCAATCAGGTTAATGCTCCGTTTCTCTGCTGTCCAGAGCAGGGCTTGGCTGTCTTTCATGCAGCGGATTCCACACACGGCATCCGCTCATGTGAAAGAGCCCTTAGGGGACTTGAATGTGCGATTTCTGAACGCTTGTACCATAGACTGCAATGAAATGCTTTTGCAGTCTACGGAAACTTCATAGGCTGCCTGACAGGCCATGCCTCAGGCACAGCTCTGCAGACAGCTCACTATAACAGAACTGGGAGCCTTGAAAAGGCCCAAGGCTGTCATAACAACTGATTGAAACTCAACAATTTTATTGCGGGGGCTTCGATTGGAGGACAGGTTCAGGCTGGATGATAAGTCTGGTGCATGGCTACAAACTTTTGTCTAACTCTACACTATTCATTGGCTTACTTTAAATTGTAATTTTGTAACAGAGTTGTGTCTCAATTATGGTGCAAAATGGAGCATCCTCGCTAATTCATGCATTTTTGGTGATAGGCACGATGGTTTTAGATGTGCCAAATTGCCCAATGCACAACAATATCTAGTTGTTGTGTCAGAAAAAGTGGTGATGAGAGAGGATTGGCTTCATAAATATGATGTTCATGCATTGATATCTCCATTTAAATTTCTGATGTTTTGTGATAAAACGATGAGACGATACCCATTACATCAATTTCATGTTCTCTTTTCTATTGTTTTTACTGTAGGAAACAGACAATCTTTTCTTTATTAATGGAGGTGTTGGACAAAACATTTACAGTGGATTGAGTGTAAGTTTCATCCTACTGTATATCTACCTTGGACACATTCTCATCTATGTGCTACCAGATAGGCTGTAGTAATATTGCTTTTCCTAGAGCAGGGCCAATGTATTAATTTAATACTCACCACTAAAATTGAACATTTTCTTTTTTTATAGGTGGGAAATGAAACAAAATTCTAGATATCGTACCTGTCAGTGGATGAATATGGATAGGCTCATGTAAATAAAAAAGAAAACAGTGACAGATGGAAAACTCTAAACCATTAGGCCTAGTTCACACATCACTGTCAATGATTTCTATCAGTTATTATGACCCCAAACCAGGTGTATTTTAAGGCCCTTTGCCTAGTATTGGGTACAAACACTTAGGGCTCATGTACACAACCATATTTTTGGTCCATATCCGATCTGTGTTTTTTGCGGATCTGATGTGGACTCATTTATCTCACAAAAAAAAATAGAACATGTCCTATTCTTGCTCGTTTTGCAGACAAGGATAGGACATTTCTGCATTAAATGGCTGCATGCACTCAGTCGGTATTCATGTTTTGTGGGACCACAAAACACTTACAGCCGTGTGCATGAGCCCTTGTGTAAAAATGCAACCGATCATTGTGTGAAAGCATTGTTGTTGTGGACACCACAATAATTTCTGGGCAGCAGATCATCCTGCGTACACAGGGATCTGCTGCCCAGAAACAATTAATCTGTATAGGAATGAATGATCGCTCATCCCCATACAGAGATGATGATTGCGGTCTGTAAATGCAGCTCTCAGCCCCCTTCACAATCAGACAATTATTCAGACCAAACGGTTAATTTCTGATAATTGCCTGCAAAGTTGGCCCCTATAAAGGAGCTGTTATCTCTCTGTAGGCCAGTGGCGTGCATAGGGTGTTTGGCACCCGGGGCGGGTCCTTTCTCTGGCACCCCCCAATACTTTAAAAAGATTGTACCCTCTCACAGTAGTATTGCACTCATTGTACAACCTTCACAGTAGTTTTGTACAGATGTGTGCCCCCTCACAGTAGTTATGCCCACATGGTGCCCTCTCACAATAGTTATGCCCACATTGTGCCCCCTTCACAGTAATAATCCCCATTGTGCCCCCTTCACAGTAATAATCCCCATTGTGTTCCCTTAATAGTAATAATCCCCATTGTGCCCCCTTTATAGTTATAATGCCCACTGTGCCCCTTCACAGTAATAATGCCCATTGTGTCCCCTTAATAGTAGTAATACCCACTATGCTAGTAATGCCCTCTGTGTCCCCTCCATAGTAGAAATCCCCATTGTGCCCCCCTTCACAGTAATAATCCCCATTGTGTTCCCTTCACAGTAATAATTCCCATTGTTCCCCCTTCATAGTAATAATGCCTATTTTGCCCCTTCACAGTAATAATGCCCATTGTGCCCCCTTAATAGTAGTAACGCCCACTGTGCTAGTAATGCCCTCTGTGTCCCCTCCATAGTAGAAACCCCTATTGTGCCCCCTTCACAGTAATAATGCCCACTGTGCCCCCTTCATTGTAGTAATGCCCTCTGCCTCTGTGCCCCCTCCATAGTAGAAATGCCCATTGTGCCCCCTTCATATTAGTAATGCCCTCTGTGCCCCCTCCATCGTAGTAATGCCCTCTGTGCCCCCAGCTGTTTGAAGAGAGGGCAGCGCTCATATGAGAGCTGCTTTCTCTGTTCTGTTCACCTGCTCGCTGTAGCATTTGCAGTGGTGAGCAGGTAAACAGAGCAGAGAAGGCAGCGCTCATACAGAAAAAAAAGCCGACAATCCCTTTAAAGACATACTTGGAAAGCATTACATACAGTGCTACAGAACATACAGGGTAATACAGCGCCACATACCTCTTACATCCAGTGGCGTCTCCTCTCTGATGTAGATATTCTCTTTCCTCTTCTTCTCCTGTTAGACCAGACCACCATGGTGACTTCTTTCAGCCGCGCCTCGTCTCTGAAGAGTTTAAAAAACAGACATTTTACTTTCCTACTTTTCCACCATCCTCCCACCTTCTCAACACCCCATCCTGCCACCCCCAATACTGTTTCCATTGTGCTTCCCAATACTTTACTGCAGAAACAGTCCCCCTGAAAATACTGCTACCACACAGATAATGCATCAGTACAAAAACATCCCGTTATATTGTGCGCTAGTAATAAAAAAAACACCTTCCTTTCAGATCGGACCCCCATATAAAACCCTAAATGAGATCCACCAATCTCAGACCAAACCCCCTTTAGACCTCTATGGCAGACCACATATAATACCCCAGTTTTAAACCTCAGATAAGACCCCTATTAGACCTCCATGTAAGACCCTGACTCAATATCAGACCTCAGATAAGATCCCCATATAAGACCCCCATTAGACCTCCAGACCCACATATCTCAGACCAGACCTACATATCAGACCTCCAGACCCTGATTAGACCTCCAGACTCCCACTAGGCCTTCAGATTCCCATTAGACCTCCAGACCCCCCAGTCAGACCTCCAATCAGATCCCTGTTAGACCTCCAGACCCCCATATCTGACCCCATTAGACCTCCATACCCCCAGTCAGACCTCCAGACCCCCAATCAGACCCCAAGTAGACCTCTAGACCCCCCATTAGACCTCCAGACCCCCATTAGACCTCCAGACCCCCAATTAGACCCCCATTAGAGCTCCAGACCCCCAATCAGACCTTCTAACCCCCAGTCAGACCTCCTGACCTTCCCCCCCAGTCAGACCTCCATACCCCCATAGACCACTCTAGACCCCCATTAGACCTCTCAAGACCCCCATTAGACCTCTTCAGACCCCCCATTAGACCTCCATATCAGACCTCAGATCAGACTGTAAAATAATAAAGTAACTTACCTCTCCTGTCGCCACTCTCCCTGTCCTGGCTGTCTTCTCTTCTCAGGGCCTGCGCTGCAGTCACCTGACCTCCTGCAGCAGCAGGTCAGAGTGCACTCTGTATGTCCTGACGCTGCAGGCAGACAGGAAACAGCAGCACCGGCCGTAAGAAGAGCAAGCAGGAGGAGGGGTCAGTACTGTACAGCGCTTCTCTCCTCCTCCTCCTGCAGACTAGTGAGCGCTTACATTATGGAAGCGCTCACTAGTATTCCCTTTATAAGATGTACTGCACCTTATAAAGGGAAAAGCAATGAGTGCTTCCATCTGTATTGATGGAAGTGCTCATTGCTTCTGCTCTGGCACCCCCCTGGGGGCCGGCTCAGTCGGCACCTAGGGCGCACGGCACCCAGAGCGCACCGCCCCCCGCCTCTCCTCTGGGCACGCCACTGCTGTAGGCTCCACTCCTGGTTTTGGCTCACAATTACTGCCGCAAATCCCCGATCAAATACTGACATGTGAAGTAGGCCATAAAGGGGTTTTGAGATACTTTTTTATATTTTGAAATTAGTATGACTGCACTATACACATTAATAAAGCCCCCAAAACACCTATTTTTCTTTTTGTCACATTGCTGCTGATCCCGGTTCT